>NC_085022.1:22161110-22166110 GCF_963692335.1 Osmerus eperlanus | reverse complement strand
TATTGATTGGATAATGCTCTCCTGTTAACATCTTTGCCATCTACTTCTTCACTTTCATATTCTACTTCTTTCTCTTTATTCTCACCCTCTTTAAGCATTCTTTATTGTGGTCTTTGACCCTCGCTCACCCTGCATCTTTTCTCTTTCATGTCTATCTCTGCCCCCACCCCTCTCTGGTCCACTTCTTTATCTGTGCTGAGTTGGCAAGGGACAAGGTCAAAGGATAGGGTCAGTTTAGTTTATTTTCACTCCTGAAGAGTGAGTGCCTCACTCGTCTGTCTCAGAGCTGCCCAGGGTAGAGACACTCTAAGAACATTCCTACCCACAAACAAACATAAACAACAACATCTGACAAACATAAACAACAACATCTGCGTGAAAAGGTTACAAATCTGGTTTCTTTGCTTTGGCGGAACTGAGGGAAAACAACACAGTCAGACAATCATTGTAGGTCTTGTTCTACTTTCATCCTAAAAACCTGTTCCCTCCCTCCCTCCCTCTTCGTCTGCAGGTAGACCTGGTAGATCCAGCAATAGGCGCTCTCAGAACCGAGGGATTGTGGAGGAGTGCTGCTTCCGCAGCTGCGACCTCAACCTCCTGGAGCAGTACTGTGCCAAACCCGCCAAGTCCGAGAGAGACCTGTCAGCCTCCTCTCTGCAGGTCATACCCGTGATGCCCGTCCTCAAACAGGTACGCTCTCTCCCTGACACACCTGTGTGGGAAAACTGGGCCGGTCTAGCTGACTCAACACATCTGAGCTTAACACACACACACAAACACACCTACCTACCTACCTCCCCTATGCCCCTGCCCCTGGGAGGGCACATGTGCCCCTGTGAAGGGCAAGCTTATCTTGCTGGTAGTTTGTAGGTAAGCATGTATCTCAAACACAGACTGCTGAACACAGTGGAAAAGCTCCTGACAGTGAAGAGTACATGATGTGGTGCAGAGTAGGGTCAAGGGCACAAACCTGTTAGGCTACGTGTGTTTCTGATCGAGTATGTATGCGTGTTTGTTTGTGATGCCTAAATTGCAAACATTTTTGCCAGTTTGTTCTGAGTGTGTGCATGATTAGTCACGGAACACTAGACACCCGGTTTCTGGTAAACACTTTGGATCTTGAGTCTATTATTTCTCTTGGACCCCCTAATCTAGACACGTACTGCATTCTCTGTTGCACTTTCACCTGTGGGAGAGTGTAGAGTTGTCTTGAACAAACAAGTGTGCTTTCACATTTTAAAGAGGAGGCTGGTGTAAGGAGTCGGGGCAGAGCGTTTTTTGGGATGGATTCCCAATTTGTCCAGGCAAGCTGTGGTGTTGTTGTGAACAGGGCTGGCCTCCTCTGTAGATCAGCTGTTTCCAGGCAGATTGTAAAGAAGAAAAGCACTCTGACATTGACAGGACCAAAACAAGGCATTCACAAGAAAGCTCTTCTCAAGCATAAATTCACACCCTTAGTCTTAACACACACACAGAGCCCTTTCACCTCTAGAAACTCTGTTGGTTGGCCAAGTGTCGTGTTCTTATGCTCACGTGTTACAAAATTTAGCATGCATAGTGGATGTGTAATACTTATGAACAGTATTTTGTATTGAATGCGGTTTAGTTAGAATTGGGGAGGTTCATTGAACAATGCCAGGCCTTCCTTCCTATACAAGGGTGTGACAGTACAGTGAACTCACTGGCCTCCTTGTTGACAGACTTTTACCTGACGAGGGAACCAGGGCCTGTCCGGACAGAAGCCCTCAAAGTCCTTGCTCATGTTCTGAATGCTAATCATCCCCTTTAGAAGTCAATGCGCATATTCATCACCTGTTCTCTGGGGTTAGGATTAAGAACTCTTTGAATTCCTCTTGAGTGAAAAAGAAAACCTACCTAACTGTGCCTCTGACAATGTACTGGCCTTCCACTTATTCTTATTTATTTATTTGTCTTGACAGCCAATTTATTGACACTTGAACCCCCCCTCCCCTTTTTAAACCCCCCAGGAGGTACCTAGGAAACAGCACGTGTCCTCCAACAACAAGTACATCCACTTAGACGCGTGGCAGCGGAAGGCGGCCCAGCGCCTTCGGAGGGGCGTGCCTGCCATACTGCGGACCAGGAAGTTCCGGAGGCAGGCGGAGAAAATGAAGATGATGGCCCAGGAGCAACCGGGAGCTTTCCACCGGCCCCTGATCAGCCTGCCCAGCAAACTGCCCCCCGCCCTGCGCCCCATGGACAACTATATCAGCAACAAATGAGACCCACCACCCATACACACACCTCCCGCCGGTCCCCCCTTCACCCTCACCCTCTTCGCGTGGCCCTTTGCACAGATAAGAGTTTGGAGGGAGGAGGAAAAACAGACTAGGGGATTATAGCTTTGTCTCTGACGTCATTTCTGTGGCAGTCTTCTTTGACCTTCCCATCCCCATCAGAAACCCACCACCCATCCCGTCTACTACTTCCTGACCCCCCTGCCCTCCTTCCACCCCCCCCCCTTTAGCCCCTGACAGACACTCAAAACATGCCTTCACATTCTTCCTGTCTCAACTCTGTGTCTCTTTCTGTCTCTTTCATTCCCTGACACAAAAGGCATAAACACAAATGACGAATAAAAAGTTAACAATTAGGCTGAATGCAATTCAGGTGGATCCTTGAGGAAAAGAGAAAAAAACATAATGGAAGAAAAGAAGATGAAAGAGTTCTGTAGCTGACAAGTGGGAAGAGGACATCCAATGGAATGTTTTTTTGTACTGCAGACAAGAAAGTGAAGTGAAGAGAAAGTGAACAACATCTTGCATAAAAGAATCCATTCCACAACACTTTCCTGAAGCAGAAAAAAAGAAAAATCTCTATTAGTATTTTGTTCTTATTAGTTTGCACCTCTATAACTATAAAGGGACTTCCACACTGTAAGGAATTACTTTGTAAAATTAGATTCCTGTTCCAGCACCTTTTAATCACAAACAAAAAGCAGAAAAGTGTCTGCAAAATTGCACATCGCCACGGATTACGTCAAAGTAAAGAAAAAAAGGCACTATTTTTTTATGAACAATGAACGTGTAGCTTAAAAAAATGTCATGGTGCTAGCTTTGGGAATGGACTCAAAGAAGAAGAGGTTCAGAAGCACGTTATTATTTTTATTTTTTAATTAATATTGCAACTTTCCGTTTTATGGAAAGTTGGACTTTTGAGAAGGAGGATAAATGATAAGGGGGACTTCCTGGACAGGGTTTAAAGGGGGAAGTATGAGTCAGATTGGCTGGCAGCTGGTGTTGGCCTGCAGACATGGGAAGGAGCTCCCTGCGGCTCAGGCCGCGCTGGCAGGAGACAGGGAGAAGTGCGGGGACACTTAACGGGATACCGTGGACTGCCTGGATTGGGACAGTAATACACTTCCTGTTCCGGGACAGTGCTTCCTGTTTGCCGTGGCGTTATATGACCCTGGACACCTGCTCTGACAGGAAATAACCTGTCCAATGGACACAGAGCGAGTGGGATGACGATGATTATATTTAGGTTTTTGTCTTATTTTGGTCTTTCTTTTCTTATCTATGTTTTCAAAAAGAAAAAAAGGAATACCCTGTCCGTTTCTGGTACCATGACAACCCTGTTTTTGCAAGATAGGCATTTCCATGGTCATTGTTATGTTATTTTACAGTTTTAATGAAAGGCACAAATTTCAATTCAAAGGGAAAAAACAGCAATAATGTCAACTAACATTTTATGTTATTGTATATCAGTAGTATTCACATGCTTTTTGCCTGAAAACAAATACTTGAATATATATATAAATATATATAAATAAATATATAGATATATAATTAGTGTCCAGGGACGCCGTGTGGGGGTCCTGTAGTCTGAGCTGTCCAGGGACGCCGTGTGGGGTTCCTGTAGTCTGAGCTGTATCTTGCATAATGAGCCGCCAAGCTTTTTTGTTTGTTTGTTGAAATACAAATAAGGGCACTGTATAAAGGCATTATTTATTTTGTTATAAAAATATATATGAAAATTGGTCCAAATAATATACGTAGCACTGATGCTCAACTGACGGATTTATTTTGTATGATTTCTTTTTTTCCCCATTTGACTTGTAATGCTTTTGTAGATGCTTTGTACCAAAAATATCTCCTCTTTTTCCTTTTTCCCGCTGCCACAGAAATACTTAAAAAATAAACATGTAACAGCAGCATAGCTTGGACTGCTTAGGCTTGTTATGTCACAGAAATAGGCATGTTCTCTGTACCTGTTGCTCTGCTAGGACGCTCAGAGGTCAGGAAAGGATCTCTGGAAAAGGAACAAGCCCCTAACCATCTGCCATGGTCCTTTACATTAAAATAACTGTCCCAATGTATTTGATGTCCTCTACCCTTTATGGTTCAAAGCCACTCTTATTAATTGGGGGATTTGGACAGCTGTGTGTTCAGGTTGTCTCTGCACTGTGGCGTACATGTGGAGTGTCCGTGCCCCTGGCAGGGGTGTCATAGTGGGAGGGGATCCCCCATTCCAAGCTGGTTAAATATCCATCCCTCCCGACAAGGCCAGTCAGCCGTATCACCGATGACATCACTGATCCCAGAGGTTGTAGAGAGGTCACCATCCCTGACGGAAAGTGAGTGGTTTCCCGGCCCTGACTCCTCTGCCACCCTCTCGCTCCGTCCCTCCCTTTGTAAAATACATCTTATGTAGCAAACAATCCCACCCTGATGTTCATGCGTTACGTGTTTGATGAAGGGCTACCATACTGAACTATTTGAAGCAGTTGGAATACTCAGGAAACTCGATGGTTCTGAAGGGAACTTGGGATGCTGTCATGGAGTGGGTCAGGATGGAGGGAGAGAGAGGGCCCATGCCCATTACTCACACTGGTCATGGGGTTCTCTGGCAGGCAAACCACTCAGCCCAACAGGATAAACACAGACCCCCCCCTCCCCCCTATAGAGACACACACACACATGAGAATATCAGTCCCCATTGGGTGTTGAAGGATCAGGCTAATTCTCAATCTTCTTTGT
>NC_085022.1:21840910-21848410 GCF_963692335.1 Osmerus eperlanus | reverse complement strand
GGGGGAGGGAGGTGGTGGTGGGTGAGAGAAAGAGAACACTTTTGAGAGAAAGAAGGATAAAGAGAAATAAAAGGAAGAGGAGGAGGAAAGGAGCAGCAACTGACTAAGATCGTACATCTTAATCTATATTTATCTTTATTGATCTATCTACATATTTTCTTCTTTTAGGCTTACCTGAACAAGCAGGTACGACCTCTGTTTCAACACTTCAAGACAATCACCGGGAACTGGACTTATGTTCCGAAAGGACATATGGACCAGTGAGTTTCATATCGCTGCTTGCACTTTCTCCTTGCCATGGTTCTGTTCCTTTATTCATTCAATCATTCATTTGCATCCCTCCATCTCTCCATCCCTCCCTGTCCCTCCATCCCTCCCTGTCCCTCCATCCCTCCATCCCTCCCTGTCCCTCCATCCCTCCCTGTCCCTCCATCCCTCCATCCCTCCCTGTCCCTCCATCCCTCCATCCCTCCATCCCTCCCTGTCCCTCCATCCCTCCATCCCTCCATCTCTCCATCCCTCCATCCCTCCCTGTCCCTCCATCCCTCCATCTCTCCATCCCTCCCTGTCCCTCCATCCCTCCATCTCTCCATCCCTCCCTGTCCCTCCATCTCTCCGTCCCTCCATCCCTCCATCTCTCCATCCCTCCATCCCTCCCTGTCCCTCCATCCCTCCCTCCTTGTCCCTCCCAGGTACAACCAGGTGAATGCCATCCGGACCGCCTGCAGCACTGGGGAGCAGGAGTGTGTGACTCTCACTTCAGGCTGGTACCAGCAGTGGATGAACAACCCTGAAAACAACCCGTGAGTTACAAACACAACACTGGCTACATGTCACAAGCTATTAACAATAAGAACCATGAGTTATGTTGTTTATGAGGTATTCTGTTGTTCACAAGAAGATGTGTCCACAATGGGAGATCTAGATTGTTTAATGAGGGAGTTCCAATTCTGTAAGAATTTAAGAATGTTCCAATCTTGGGATCCGTCATGTCGTTATCTGTCTGTTTCCTGTTTCCTGGCTAAATGAATAAAACGTTAAATGCTTTGTCGACGTCAGGATCCACCCCAACCTGCGCTCCACGGTGTACTGCAGCTCCATCGCAGCAGGGGGCGCTGCTGAGTGGGAGTTTGGCTGGAAGATGTTCGATAACGCCAGCATCGCAATCGAGGCTGACAAGCTTCGTGCCGCCCTGGCCTGTACCCAGAAACCCTGGCTCCTCAACAGGTGGGCTTTACGACAGCTCCACAAAGCGCCAGGGACCTGCTATACATGCCACATTGTTTATGAGGTTGGACTAAAGATGTGAAACTCCCCAACTTCCACCTGGACTAGCTTCCTCTCACTTGACCTAAGGCCACGCAAAGCTGCACTTAGCAGTCGATGACTGTTGTCCATGGACAAGCCAAGCTTGTGTATTTAGTATTTGAGATCAGGTTGTAGTGCTGTGTCTTAAACAGACTACACCTGCAACATTGTTTGTAATGTTGCACTTAAAACATGCAGCTGTTCTTGTTGTGTCCACAGTATTGTAGCTCAGATGGGATTGCTGCACTGTGGTTGAGTTATTGTTGTAGAACAAGGGTATCTAGGCCTGCTTCAGAAGAGCCTCGTTCTCACCCAGAGCCTGTTCTTCATCAGGTACCTGGAGTACACACTGGACGCCACCAAGATCCGCAAGCAGGACGCCACCTCCACCATTGTCTACATTGCTGGCAACGTGGTGGGCCAGTCGCTGGCCTGGGACTTCGTCAGAGCCAGATGGGAGTACATCTTTAATCAGTGAGTTACATCCCTCCACTCTCACCAACTTAAGGCTTCACAATCTATTTTTTGAAAACGATTCACATGGCGGAGCTGTGTTGGACGGGGCTGTGTGTCATGTATGAATGGCGCCTGGTGTTTTTATGATAACGTTTGTGGAGGTGCCTCAACGTGTAGCCTCGCCGTTGGGGTCAGTCTGAAGCCAGATGTGTGTCGCTCCCTGTAGGTATGGCGGTGGATCCTTCTCCTTCTCCAACCTCATCAACGGAGTGACCAAGAGGTTCTCAACCCACTTTGAGCTCCAACAGGTAACAGAGCCTCAGCGCGGGTCACCAACACCAGACAAATTCTTCTAGAAAATATCAGCAACTAATGATGATTTTCCAAGATCTATAATACCCTAGATCTATAATATATAATAAAATAAGTGCACTTACACTTTATTAATAAGGCGATACGCAAATAGTGCAAAGGAACGTACAGCAGAAACTCAAGGATCGCAAGTACATAGTTAATGCCATTATTTGAATGGCATGGTGAACCTCGATGCTATCTGAACCCCGGTGCAGCAGTAGAACAGCAGGTGATCCTTGATGTGTCTCCACAGCTCATGCAGTTCAAGGCTGATAACTCTGAGGTGGGCTTCGGCTCTGGCACGCTGGCGGTGGAACAGGCCATCGAGCGGACCAACGCCAACATCAAGTGGCTCACTGAGAACAAGAAGGCCGTCCAGGATTGGTTCAAAGCAGAGGCGGCCGCACCATGAAGGGACTCCATTGGTCATGTGGTGGACATTTTTTGAGAGAATCAATTGGATGTTTTCTCTTGCTGATATTTATTGAACGGCGTAACCATGACCCCAACATCCGTCTTTGATACACAAAACATCCGACAATAACACAAAAACACCTGGCTGTGATGGGATCAGAAGTAGCGCATGCCCAAACAGCTTCTTACAAGTTCTGATTTCCATACAGCTCTATCTAGCGTTCTAGAGTGGAACAGGAGAATCCAGCAGACACCAGCACTACCCAGCTGATGCCCCTGAACTCCAAAGAACATCCTTCAACACACCGTTTTATAGTACACAGTTCTCAAAAGTCGTTGGTCCATCCACCATCTGAAACAATCACAGTTGAAACAACAGTTCTTCAGAAGAAATGTCTCAAAGCTTTTTCCCTCCAGGTAATAAAACACCCAAGCTGGAGGTCTCAAGTCATGAGGTCACATCAACTCCAGGAGATCCCTTAGACTTCTTAGAAGTCCTTTCTAGTCTCAACCAGAATATAAGCAAAACAGTCGACCATTTGTCCTCCTGGAAACAACTGGTTCAACGTTCTCGATTGATCATTACAACTTTATGACCCTTTGAACTAAATCATCCCCCTCTCTTGTATACAGTAACAGCTGCTCAAACCTGTTTCTTAACCTTGGACCTAGAAGCTTTACAAATCAAATCTTAAACCACATGAATTTTATACACAACCTAAAGTTCCACATCAGTCATCTATTTGAAATGTTAATCTTGTTGTGTATTTATAGTTTGGAGAGTTTTCCCAATGCTCGTGTTTCTGGCGGTTTGTGTTTTTGTTTGTTTGTCACCAATATTAAAGGAGATTTTTTTATTTACCATCATGCTCTAAATTGATCATAAGTTATCAGTGTACATTTTTGAGTTGAAAAAATTGTGTGTTCATTTCGTTTTTCTGCTTTTATTTTCTCCTGCAAATAACTGATGTTGCTTTCATTGTTTGCTTCATGGTAACTGTTTTGTAAATCTTTTATGAAAATAATTCATATTAAAAATAATAGACTTTTATTTTGCGCAGCTGCAGTCCTGTGTGTTCTCTTCATCTTGTCAATTCTGGTCTGTGGAAATTTATTCCACAGACCAGAATTGACAGGCCTTACTGACAACCCTTTCATAATAAAGGCCCTTACTGACGACCCTTTCATAATAAAGGCCCTTATTGACAACCCATTGACAATAACGACCCTTTCTAACAACACATTGATAATAACGACCCTTTCTAACCACACTTTCATAACAAACACCAGGATGACATGAAGCTGATTAAGTGTGTTTGTTCTGTTCCCTGCCCAGGGGTGCCACCCCTACCATGCGATCGGCTATTTGCTGACAGTCTTGCCCATATGCATGAATACTGGCCAATGAAAAAAAATCTAAAATATGAGGGGCGGGAGTTCAGGCTGAGCGGCATGTTCAACAACCACACTGGAGAAGCATGAGAGAAGACGCTGTGATGATACTAACTTCGATTTTTCCATGTGTGCTGGGAGATATTCGTAAGGATATAAACATTCAGAAACTAAACATGAGCTAGAAATTTTTATTACGTTATTCAACACCATGCAGCCCCTTTACTTTCGGTGTATGGAATACAGTTCGTATTCAAAAAATAGCCTGATGTAAAGTCTCTACAGACTGTAGCTTGCTTTGCTAAATAGCATGCTAGCTAGCAAGCATTCACGATATGTGAGACATTTTATTTTATATGATGTTAAATACCCATGCCATTTGTCTGTAAGTGTTTCACATGATAATTGGTTTGTAGAGTAGTTACCATAAGTAACGCAATGCATTGTATTGTTATTCTGCCAAGCTTACTGTATTAAGTGGAAATCATGGTCCTGGGCTCATCAAGGAATCTATAAATAATGGTAAAATTACTGAATAAATGGTTCTAAATGTATGAGTAGGCCTACAAATAATAAATCTGTAATTTCAAGTTTGCAGTTAGAATGTTTCTGACGTGTATGACTGGTAGAACTTACGGAATCCATCGAAGAAACTGTAGACTGATTTCTAGACTGTTGAAAATTATTATAAATACATTAGAATAGTAATAATTTGCAATAGGGAAATCCCATATGCGGGATGCTCAATTTAGATTAAGGATGTGACCATTTACTAACAACTACACACAGGAGGAAAATGTTAATAGAACATTCTTAGTTTATTGAGATATAACACGCAGTGTTTCATTACCTACAACAAAAAGGGTAGATAAAAAAATGTGAACTTGAGTCTCGATATGTGGTTGATGGCCACCCTGCGCTGAGGCTGTGCCCCTTCCTGGCCACCCTGCTCTGAGGCTGTGCCCCTGCCTGGCCACCCTGTTCAAAATGTTCCAGACACGCCCCTGTCCCTGCCTCCTGACCTGCGACAGGTGATGTGATTTCTCTCTCGCAGCCATGTTCACGGATGAACCCGTAAAGGTGTCTGTCGTTATCAGAACAATGAAATATTATTGCGTTAATTCTTCACCGTTATCAGCTGTAGCTGATTGCGTGTCTTCAGTCTCCCCACCTCTAAAGACTGTTCTAATAGATCACCCATTCTTCCTTCAGAGAGCGGTGTAGAGTGCGGTGCTTGGCACTGTTGGGTCAGTCCTCAGACAGTGTGCTGTGCTCAGACATGGGGAAAGACTGTAGAGTCAGTAAGCTGTGTGTCACCTGCGTGGTGCTGGCGGTTATCTCCGTGGCAACTATCGTTACGCTGTGGACGATTGCCTTGACATCCGGTGGTGGCGAGGACGTCACCAGCCCATGGGACCAGTACCGCCTCCCCAAGACCCTGGTACCAGAGCACTACAACGTCTCCCTGTGGCCTCGGCTCACCAAGGACTCAGCGGGGCTGTACATATTCACAGGGAAGTCACTGGTGGTGTTCACCTGTGTGGAGGAGACTGACCTGATCCTCATCCACTCCAACAAGCTGAACTACACGCTGGTGGACGGCCAGCCGGCCACACTCAGCGCTGTGGGAGGATCAGCGGCCCCCACCATCAAGAGTTCCCGTCTGCAGACCACCACCCAGTACCTGGTGCTGCAGCTCAGTGGCAAGCTGACCAAGGGAACGTCCTACCAGCTGGACACAGAGTTCCAAGGGGAGCTTGCCGACGACTTGGCAGGCTTCTACAGGAGCGAGTACAATGAGGACGGAGAGAGGAAGTAGGTCCTTAATGTCATGTGTTCACTTAGGGGAGGGTTTTTATTCAAAGCGACCTTTAACCACCATACATGCTGTACAGCTTCTTTTTTATTATTACTTTGATCGCAAACTGTGGCTAGGAAGATGTGATTAAATGATTGCATAATACATGCTTGCTGGCGCTAATCCACTGTATACATAAGCAGGTATGACACAGCTAATTTCTCAAATGAGGAAGCGTATTTTTTCTCACAGAAAGAGGATGTGAACTCACTAGAGTGACCTTATACATAAATTAAAATGCCACCCAAATGTTTATGTTCAAATGGCAACACAGTATATCATGTTAATCTCCAGGGGTTGGCAAATGAAAGCTAAACTGAATGTTTGCAGGTGAAAAAACACTGGTATGTCCCTTAACTTCACTACTTAGGTCCAAACATTAGACTAATACTCTGTCTCCTACAGGGTTATAGACTAATACTTTGTCTCCTACAGGGTTATAGACTAATACTTTGTCTCCTACAGGGTTATAGACTAATAATCTGTCTCCTACAGGATTGTCGCCACGTCACAGATGCATCCGACACACGCCAGGAAAACCTTCCCCTGCTTTGACGAGCCGGCCATGAAGGCAGTGTTCCACATCACTCTCATCCACCCACCAGGCACCGTCGCTCTGTCCAATGGAAAAGAACACCGTCAGTGGATATGACTATACGATAATGTAGTCGTTTATCAGACAGCAAAGCAACGTGCAGGTGGTATATATATATATATATATATAAATACCACCTGCAACCTCTTGATCAAATGTTCTACCGCTGAGCTCCATCTGTTTTGAGCACATTTTAGTGTATGGGCTTTACAAGGTCCTTTAGATGAAAAAGTCTCCAGCCTCTGTCTGACACGTGCTGCACATCATCATCCTCTGCTTCTGTCCTTGTTCAGAGGTCATCAACGTGACTGTGATGGGCTGTGACATCGCCACCCAGACCAGCTTTGAGCCCACCGAGAGGATGTCCACCTACCTGCTGGCTCTCATAATCAGTGACTTCTCCTTCCTCAGCTCTCAGGAGGGGGACGTCCAGGTAAGTACAGCTCAAACGTTATCTTTAGTTATTGTAGTCACAGTGGCCTTGGGTGGAGTAAAGATCCCAGCCCTTTGTATGGGGGTGGTGTGTGTGGGGTGTGGTCTGGGGGTGGGGTCTGGGGGTGGTGTGTGGGGGTGGGGTGTGGTCTGGGGGTGGGGTCTGGGGGTGGTGTGTGGGGGTGGGGTGTGGTCTGGGGGTGGGGTCTGGGGGTGGGGTGTGGGGGTGGGGTGTGGTCTGGGGGTGGGGTCTGGGGGTGGTGTGTGGGGGTGGGGTGTGGTCTGGGGGTGGGGTCTGGGGGTGGTGTGTGGGGGTGGGGTGTGGTCTGGGGGTGTGGTCTGGGGGTGGTGTGTGGGGGTGGGGTGTGGTCTGGGGGTGGGGTCTGGGGGTGGGCGTGTGTGTACTTGGACTGAACCGCCTGTTTGTGACAGATCCGTATCTGGGCTCGGAGGAGCACCATTGCTGGAGGTCAGGGGTCATATGCCCTCAACCTGACTGGACCAGTCCTCAGTTTCTTTGAGGAGTATTACAACATCACCTACCCTCTCTCAAAGTCAGGTGAGCCCTTCTAAACCATCCTGGGTGTCACTTCAAACGCACCCTAACAGATGTTGTTGATTGTAGATGTGGGTCGGTTGGGACAGGGCTAATCATGTCTGATGTGATATTATCTATCTACAATTGGAGACG
>NC_085022.1:21810315-21840710 GCF_963692335.1 Osmerus eperlanus | reverse complement strand
GTTGGGTGCTCCAGATGGGTTTCCCAGTGGTTACCATAGATACACATCAGGACAGATCTCCCAGAAGCACTTCCTCCTGGACCCTGACTCTGTGGTGACGAGACCATCCCAGTTCAAGTTTGTCCAGCTCTAAGGGAACCCCCCCATTAGATCATTACTGTGAATGCTTTAACAGTCCTGTGCCACACACTTCTTGTACCAGTCTATACTGTGTCTCTGTGTGTGTGTCTCTGTGTGTGTGTGTGTGTGTGATCCCAGATACGAGTGGATGATACCAGTCACATGGATGAAGTCAGGGATGCTGCAGGAGCCCATGTGGCTGATGATGAAGGATGGTGAGATCACCTCTGGACTTGTGTCCTGGTACCACCTTCTGATGTTGCTTTGCATCGCTACTTGGCATTATTACCTGGCATTATTTCTAGGCATTCCATGTTTCCTTTCAGATGTAAACCCTGCAATGGAGGCTGGAGGTGAGTGGATCCTGGCCAACCTCAACGTGACAGGCTACTACCGGGTGAATTACGACTATGGCAACTGGGAGCGGATCCTCTTGCAACTCAGTACTGAGCATCAGGTGAGACTGAACCTTCTCTGACTGCTTTTCTTAATTGCCCTCCTCACTGAACTACACCCATCCTCATGTTCTACCTCTGAGGTCTACCACTGAACTACACCCATCCCCACTTTCATGGATGCTGTGTTGCAGATAGTACCCCTGATCAACAGGGCCCAGCTAGTCGATGATGCCTTCAATCTGGCAAGGTCGGAAAATCATCTAACACAACAATCACTCAACCACTGAGATGCGTTTATTTGTAATCATGAATTAGTTTATATACTGTAGATTTCCTTATTCAGTTTGGAAGGTTAACCTTACTGCAGCATTTCTCTGAACAGGGCTAAACTGGTCCCTACAACGTTGGCGCTGAGGACCACCATGTACCTGTCTCTGGAGAGGGAGTACCTGCCCTGGCAGTCTGCCGTAGACAACCTGGACTACCTCCGCCTGATGTTCGACCGCACCGAGGTCTACGGCCCCATGAAGGTGCCGCCCCCCTGCATGTATGAGACGACAGTATAGCAGTATACCAGACAACCAGAGAGCAAGAGCTAGTCTTACGTATTAATGCTACACATACGGTAGCTTCAATATATTGTCCTAGTTTGAGAGATTTTAGAGATTTCCCTGTCCCTAGTTTCAGGAGCAGAGTATGTGAAGATCCTAGAGACTATATAATAGTGTATAACGGTTTCAACATTTCTATGTGATGTTGTTTCATCCCCCCTTCATACTGTAGAATTACATCGGGAGACTAGTGACACCTCTCTTCCTACACTTCAAGAACATGACTTCAGAGTGGACTGAGATTCCCGAAGGACACACTGATCAGTGAGTCTGTCTGAAGGTGTTGTGTGGAGTGTATATGGTGCAGTGACGGTCTATCTAAAATAAACACAGACATGAACTTGGTTCTTGAAGACCGTAGGATGGATTTTTATGAATGTGTGGATGTGTGAAGGTGTCTGGGCGGACCACACACTGGTGCTGGGGCAGCTCTGGAGCTGAGCCTCTCAGGCATGTGTTAACACATCCATCTACCCATCCCACCCACCCCTTCCTCCATCCCTCCATCCCTGTCCCTCCCAGGTACAACCAGGTGAATGCCATCCGGACCGCCTGCAGCACTGGGGAGCAGGAGTGTGTGACTCTCACTTCAGGCTGGTACCAGCAGTGGATGAACAACCCTGAAAACAACCCGTGAGTTACAAACACAACACTGGTTACTTAGTAACAGATACTAACATCAGTGACGTACCCTGAGAGTGTGTGTGTGTTGCCGTCCTGTCAGGATACACCCTAACCTGCGCTCCGCAGTGTACTGCAGCGCCATGGCGAGCGGCGGGATTGCGGAGTGGGAGTTTGGCTGGACGATGTTCAGAAACGCCACCGTCGTCAGCGAGGCAGACACACTGATGTCAGCCCTGGCCTGCACCACTGACCATGAGCTACTGAAGAGGTGTGTGTGTGTGTGTGTGTGTGTGTGTGTGTGAAGATGTGGCTCTGTGTGGGACTGTGTACAGGATAGACTGTGTGTGTAAAAGTATGTGTGTGTTTGTGTGTGGGTGGGTGGCAAATTATACAGGGACCTTCAAATAATGCAAGTCATTGCAGGGTGTGATGAGTGTGCTGGACTCTCCCAGGTACCTTCGCTTCAGCCTGGATCCAGAGCAGATCCGTAAGCAGGACGCCTCCGCCGTCATCGTGTCTGTCTCCAGTAACGTGGAGGGTCAGGGTCTGGCCTGGGACTTCCTCAGGGAAAACTGGACCTACATGTTCACCCAGTGAGTGAGACCCCAAAAACACAACCATGATCTTTTCCAAAAATTAAAAAAATATTTGAAAAAATAACTTTTGAAATGGTTGGTTGTCAGTGTTTTATAGTTCATCAGCTGAAAAAACATTTCGTAATGAAAGTGATTCCAACGATATCATTCCGCTATATAGTTGTCGTTATCGTTGTGGTGTGGACTATATCTAAAAACTGTATACTTTTAGTTATAGTTATCGTTCTTGGTGTGAACGGGTCTTAAGGGGTTATTTTGTTTGGCAGATATGGCGTGGGGTCCTTCTCCTTTGCCAGCCTCATCACTGGTGTCACCAGGAGGTTTTCAACCACGTCAGAACTGGAGCAGGTGAGTTAAAAAAGGGCCACGAAGGTCTCTTGGTTAGAAAAGATCCAGGTTTATGCTGGATGCCCTTTAATCTCCAGGCGATTCAGGAAGTTTAAGTCAAGTTTAACGTCAGTTATACCGAGCGGTGTTGTTTGCTCTGCATTGTAGCTCCAGAGCTTCCAGCAGGCCCACTCTGCTGTGGGGTTCGGCTCCGCTAGCCAGGCGCTGGAGCAGGCTCTGGAGACCACCCGGGCAAACATTAGATGGGTGGAGGACAACGCTGGAGACGTGCTCGACTGGTTCCTCTCTGAGACCGCCTAGCATGAGGCTAAACCGGCCTAGCAACAGCCCAGTCTAGCAACACATCACGTTAATGAAAGAACAGGCCTTAAACTGATAGATCTATTGTTTTTATTTCGATTGTTTACAGTCACAAAACATACCAAATCAAACACATACTCAAAATTAACCCCATCATAACAGACAACATTTTTCAAAATGTAAATACAAAAACAAACAACAAATTATGGCTTTTTTTTTTCTTACAGTTTACAGTGACGCAGACACAAACTAACTGAACATAAGAGTAAACCACTCAGAAAGTCTATACACACAGAAGCAAGGACTTAGTAAGGTGAAGCCTTTTTAACCGACACCAGAGACAGCAAGACACACCAGCTCATGCCACCATGCACAGCTCTGTTCTGACGCACACCACCCCCGCACAGCTCTGTTCTGACGCACACCACCCCCGCACAGCTCTGTTCTGACGCACACCACCCCCGCACAGCTCTGTTCTGACGCACACCACCCCCGCACAGCTCTGTTCTGACGCACACCACCCCCGCACAGCTCTGTTCTGACGCACACCACCCCCGCACAGCTCTGTTCTGACGCACACCACCCCCGCACAGCTCTGTTCTGACGCACACCACCCCCGCACAGCTCTGTTCTGACGCACACCACCCCCGCACAGCTCTGTTCTGACGCACACCACCCCCGCACAGCTCTGTTCTGACGCACACCACCCCCGCACAGCTCTGTTCTGACGCACACCACCCCCGCACAGCTCTGTTCTGACGCACACCACCCCCGCACAGCTCTGTTCTGACGCACACCACCCCCGCACAGCTCTGTTCTGACGCACACCACCCCCGCACAGCTCTGTTCTGACGCACACCACCCCCGCACAGCTCTGTTCTGACGCACACCACCCCCGCACAGCTCTGTTCTGACGCACACCACCCCCGCACAGCTCTGTTCTGACGCACACCACCCCCGCACAGCTCTGTTCTGACGCACACCACCCCCGCACAGCTCTGTTCTGACGCACACCACCCCCGCACAGCTCTGTTCTGACGCACACCACCCCCGCACAGCTCTGTTCTGACGCACACCACCCCCGCACAGCTCTGTTCTGACGCACACCACCCCCGCACAGCTCTGTTCTGACGCACACCACCCCCGCACAGCTCTGTTCTGACGCACACCACCCCCGCACAGCTCTGTTCTGACGCACACCACCCCCGCACAGCTCTGTTCTGACGCACACCACCCCCGCAGTCAGCGGAGGGTGGTTGTGTTCTTCAGATTCAGGCGCTCCTTTCAGAAGTTTGTTTGTCTTCTCTAGTGGTATATAACAAAACTGGATATTGGCAAGAGTGTGTTTTTGGCTGCTTCCAGATTCAACACATGAAAGGAAAACTTCATCTAAATAAAAATAATTCAACTTCATAGCTATATTTATCTTTAGTCAGTGATATTTTATGTTTTTTTGTTGTTTTGAATATTGAGCAGATACTTTAAAAAGGATGAATGCAAAATTATTCTTAATTTGTTTTTTACAGCAAATCCCACTGGGACAGATTTAGTTATTAGTATAACAGAATGATTGGCAAAATCTTGCGTTGTTGGAAATGTTGATCGGCTTTTCAATACTATTAAAGGGAGAGTGGATTAGTGCTCCAACTAGCTAAAGTGATTGTTAATTCAAGCCATTCGTGGCCCCGATCCAGCCAACAACAGTATTTACAGTGACACAAACATTACACATCATTCAGGCTAATGTTGAACAACATTTAAACATAGAGAACACAAACATGCAGCTCCAGCAACACCTGCTCACAGTACAGTATGCTTCAGTCCTTAAGCCCCACCTCCAACACACACAGTGCAACCAAAGCATTCTCTCATATCTTCTCTCCAACTGTTTTTAAATACGTTGTTTTCCTGTTTTATTGTTATACCTCCTGGACGAAATCATGGCTTGCTGTGTTGGAGACTGAAACACACAAATCAGAAGACAACCACCATCCAAGACAATAATATACTGAAAAACATAATTTAGTGCACTTTGAAAGTAGAGGAAGGAGTGTGGATGAGCAAGTTAGAGGCAGGTAGTTAACAGATCCAGTGGCAAACTTTGTCTTTAATGCTGACAAAAGTTAAACTGTAACCTAATGTTTGGATTTGGATGAACTGGGTAGAAAATAATAGATATTTGTGGGGTTGGATTCAATTTATTCTGTTGTATTTAAGCTTTGGAGTCCATCTCTGCAACCTCCAGTCTGAATCCTGAACAGCAGGTGAGCGGTGCGGGAGTGTCACCTCACAGATCCAGAGCCAGAACAGGATTCAGACACTCATGGTTTTAACAGTCCTCAAGGTGGCTCCAGGTAACAAAACGTTGTGAACATTCAGGGGAAATGGAGAGGACACGTCATCAAAGCAAAACAACACAAAAGTCGACACTGGAGAATAACTTCCAAAACTTCAACAGCCAACATGTAAAGTTTCGAAGGGGAAAACGAGTCAGCTAGCTAAGCGACTTGACATCATCATAGCGGGACGTCCTGTGGTGCGTTATGTTCCTGTCGTATTAATACCATGTCATTATGATGTCATTTGAATGGGTGTGGTGTACCTTTTAAGGTTCTCTACATGACCGTGGACCAATGAACATTTGTTAACAAAACACACCTGTTGGTTAAAGCCATCTTTTCATCACTTCCTGTTCCTCTTGGACAACAAAGCCCCCTAGCTCCGCCCCCACACCCCTACCCTCTTACCCCCTCTGCCCTCCCTCAAGGTTGCTCTTGGCATCAACCTTTAATCTTTGACCTTGGAGCTGTTCTCACTGGAGGATCTTCCCTCGGGTGTCAGGCAGCTTGAGTGCCACCAGCCCTCCGCAGATGAGCGCGGTGAAGGAGAGGAGGATCGGCACGACCTTGGTGATGCCCACAAACGAGGCGAAGATGGAGCTTCCCAAGATGGCTGCCAGCTTACACAGGGCGTTCAGGACGCCGAATGCAGTCGCTCTGAGGAGAAAGAGGAGGAGGGGGGGAGTTGAAAGTTGAAAAAAAAACATTCCAAGCATTTCAGTCTCCTATCCAGCTCCTGTCTGAGAGAACGAGTCTGCAGAGGGGTGTGTCTCTTCAAGAAACGCTAGCGCACCTTTTGGAGGTGGGGTAGAGCTCCACGGTGACGACCTCGATGCCATTCCAGGCCGCCACACTGACACCGCAGAACAGGCACTGCCAGGCGATGATGGCTGCCTGGCTGAAGCTCAGGAACAGGAAGAAGGTGCAGCCGGCCGAAGCCAACATGGAGAACCCTGAACACACACAAACACACACCTGAGGACTGAGTGTAACTGATCTACACTGGCTACACAGGCACAAAAGGCAAAACGGAGGCTAAGGTGGCACTGTGTGTGTGTCTGAAAGCCTAAACAAAGTACTGTGGAAGACGTAGTATTGCTAAAAGTTTTAAAAACTGTTTTCGTGCTGCCCTCTGCGACTTCCCTGATCACCTCCTCAGATCTGAACCCTGCGGTGACAGTAGTGCACACTGGGCTCTGAACCCTGCGGTGACAGTAGTGCACACTGGGCTCTGAACCCTGCGGTGACAGTAGTGCACACTGGGATTTGAACCCTGCGGTGACAGTAGTGCACACTGGGATCTGAACCCTGCTGTGACAGTAGTGCACACTGGGCTCTGTCTGAAAAAGGCCTTTAAGGTTCGCTTGATTTGAACTCCGTCCCGGGCCAGTGCTCACCTATGATCTTGACCCGGCCTATCTTCTCCATGAACAGGGCGGATATGATGTTGCCGGGCAGAACAGCCAGGCTGCCCAGGAAGCTGACCAGGTATATGAGCACGTCATTGTCCTCGTCCATGTCCAGGTGACAGCCCTTCTTGTTCTGCTCGAACGTCGTGTTCTCCAGCTTACAGTTGATGAACTTCCCCTCCCACAAGTCTGGGGGTGGAGCGGGGAGGGGAGGGGGGTGCGCACGATCAATACCCTGGTGTCAGACACTGTGTGTGTGTGTGTGTGTGTGTGTGTGTGTGTGTTAGAGTAGCTGTCTTAGCTACCGCTAGACAGGTTTTGGAGGAGCGAGGGACAACAACAAAAGTCCTTCCACAACAAAAGTTGCTTCTATTTTACAGATACTTCTGTAAGAGTCTTCTAAAACAACTTGATTCTGACATGTGAGTAATTACAAGAATACCATTTTCAACAATAATACTGCCTCAGTACACTGGTACACCGGAATATAGATTTGAAGTACTGCTTCCACATGGTGTTGAAGCTGTACTGTACAGACAGTTATGATTTTGCAATGAGGTCTCTGATCAATATGCTCTGTTCTCCAGTGAAACATAGCCATCACTAATGAGGTATGAGCTTCAGGACTTCAGTATGTTTCCTCCATATTGAACAGGACTTGGGGTATTGCAAACGTCCCAGTTTAACCTTCACTTTTGGAAGCAATGTTCCAAACCGTTAAACGTGATTTACAATGTTAATGCATCGATCGATCAATTTACATACTAACCCTACCCTACCTCCACCCCCATCCCTACCCTACCTCCACCCTCACCTCCACTTTCTTCCACACCTCCAACCCCACCCTATCTTCCACTCCCACCCCATCCACCACCCCCAGCTCCACTCCCTCCTCCACCCTCACCACCTCCACCCAGCCCCACACCAAGTCATTCAACAGCAAACAGGCATTATCTCCTTACCCCTCACAGAGGTTAACACTATCAACCCCACCCTGCATTTAGGGTCAGCTTGACCTTTGACCCCTGACCCTGGGGTCAGACTCCCACCTGTGTTGTAGAAGATGGTAGAGCGGATGGTGCAGTTCTCAAAGATTGTATCTGTGGACCTGATGTCCTCAAAGTAACAATCTTCGAATAGTGAATCCTCAAACTTTACAGACTTCATCTCTATCTTGATGAACCTGGAGGGTGAGACACAGGAGAGGGATGAACCAGGTGGCCTGAGACAGTAGACAGGGATGAACATGGAGGAGGGGGGGGGGGACAGAAGAGAAGGGTCCCAGGCTTCTCATGGCTTCACCAGTAGCTCTGCTACTGGAACTGTAAACAGACAGAACACGTTTCACACCGCTGGTTCATGAGCAGCATGCTGAAACACAGGACCTGCAACTGAAGGACTGAGACAGAAAGGTCCTGCAAGCACATGCGCACACACACACACTCACACACGCACACACTCACAGAATGACAAACTACAACGTCTGAGAACACCCATGGGATCTGCAGATTATTTTTAAACCATCTGCTTCTAACTGCATGTGATGAAATCGAGGATGAGGATGATGATGATGAAGATGCTTGTCGTACTTGTCGTTGATGTACTCTCCCTCCCTGTGGATCTGGTTTTCCAGGGAGAAGTTGAAGTGGAACTTCTCCACCTTCTCTCCGTGGAACACCTTGACCTTTGACTCGTACTCCTCATGCTGCAGGTGCTTGATCATGTCAGGGAACCACACGGACAGCCCGTAGTAGCTGCAACACAACAACCACAGCAGCACTGCAGGAGGGTGGGAGGCACAGTGTCGTGATGGGGAACACCAATTGCATGGGGAAGCCTGACGTAAGAATTTTCCACCTGAAGGCCATGCTCACCTGAGAGCAAGCTCACCTGAGAGCAAGCTCACCTGAGAGCAAGCTCACCTGAGAACAAGCTCACCTGAGAACAAGCTCACCTGAGAACAAGCTCACCTGAGAACAAGCTCACCTGAGAGCAAGCTCACCTGAGAACAAGCTCACCTGAGAACAAGCTCACCTGAGAGCAAGCTCACCTGAGAGCAAGCTCACCTGAGAACAAGCTCACCTGAGAGCAAGCTCACCTGAGAACAAGCTCACCTGAGAGCAAGCTCACCTGAGAACAAGCTCACCTGAGAGCAAGCTCACCTGAGAGCAAGCTCACCTGAGAACAAGCTCACCTGAGAGCAAGCTCACCTGAGAACAAGCTCACCTGAGAACAAGCTCACCTGAGAACAAGCTCACCTGAGAACAAGCTCACCTGAGAGCAAGCTCACCTGAGAACAAGCTCACCTGAGAGCAAGCTCACCTGAGAGCAAGCTCACCTGAGAACAAGCTCACCTGAGAGCAAGCTCACCTGAGAACAAGCTCACCTGAGAACAAGCTCACCTGAGAACAAGCTCACCTGAGAGCAAGCTCACCTGAGAGCAAGCTCACCTGAGAACAAGCTCACCTGAGAACAAGCTCACCTGAGAGCAAGCTCACCTGAAGGCCATGGTGAACCAGATGATGGCCATGAACAGTGTGCTGAGTCTCAGGCTGGGGGAAAACAGGGATGCCACGTTCTTCAGCACCTGCAGAGAGACAGAGAACAGCAGGTGTTCCACCTTCTGAAACCTTTGGAGCTTTTACACCGCTGAGAACTGGCTCAGAACAATCACGCAATAGCTTTACTGCCTGAACTTTCTGAACTGGGTCAATGTTTTCATAGAGGGGGGTTCTAGTACCAGTTTGCAAAGCGTTCCGGTGCGGACAGCCCATCTCTGAACCGCCGTTCCTGTGGCACTCTGGATCTCTATGAACTCATCCTCCTGAGTCTTAGGTGCTTTGATGTGGGTCACCTGATGGGGGAGGGGGGGGGAGAGGTGGAGAGGGGTGGGGGGGGAGAGGGAGAGAGGGGTGGGGGGGGAGAGGGAGAGAGGGGTGGGGGGGGAGAGGGAGAGAGGGGTGGGGGGGGAGAGGGAGAGAGGGGGGGAGAGAGGGGGGAGATAAGGAGAGGGTCACATTTCAGTTTTTTCCCACAAACGTCTGCTGAAAACAGCACGGTAACCTGAGGCCATGAGAGGGCATCAGACCTGCACTGTCCTTAGTGAACTAGTCCCAGAGCAACAGTCAGTTTGAGGGAGGATGTGGGTTCAATTCCCGTTGGTCATGCCTGTGCTCACCTGGAATCATGCTTGTGCTCACCTGGAAAACCTTCTCAGGTTGGCCCTTGGCCCTCCAGTTGGTGTCGTGCACCTGCTTCAGGATCATCCAGGCCTCATCGTGCTTGGCATTCTGACACACACACACACACACACACACACACACACACACAAATTCATGTCATTCTTGACAGATAATTATTTTGTAATGAAGATAATGAGTGAAGGCTCATCTCAGAATGTGTCTCTGCCCTTAGCACTCACCTCCAGCAGGAAGCGAGGGCTCTCGGGCATGAACATGAGTCCCACCAAGGCTGCGATAGCAGGGAGGGCACACACCAACACAAACACCCTCCAGCTGTGGAACTGGAACTCTGTGCCCATGCTGAATCCCCAGCCTGCAGCCACACACGAACACCACCAGGGGGCGCCCATGGGAGAACAGATGTTATAGGTAGTCTGAAACACTAAACCCCATCCTCTGAACCAAATGCTCAGTGGCCAGAACCCATTT
Source organism: Osmerus eperlanus (assembly GCF_963692335.1). Taxonomy (NCBI): domain Eukaryota; kingdom Metazoa; phylum Chordata; class Actinopteri; order Osmeriformes; family Osmeridae; genus Osmerus; species Osmerus eperlanus. The sequence continues at coordinate 21,830,294 of NC_085022.1, read as the reverse complement.
GTTGAATCAGTCACTCTTTAGTCAAAAACGCAAACAACTTATACACCATTTATCAATCTCATCCACTCTCTGTGATATCGTAGTGTAGATGTTACGTTTTAAATGTGTAAATTAATTTGTCAGTTTAGGTGCATTGATGTGCGTTGTAATGGATTAATCAGTTGTACAGGTGTGTTTGAGAGAGTGTGTGTGTGTGTGTCTGTACCGTAGCGGGGGATGATTCCCCAGGCAGTGAAGGAGGCGTAGATTCCTCCCACCATCCAGAACATGCAGAGCCAGCTGAGGTGCTCGCCTCGCTTGTCCATCTGCAGAAACTCTGAGAAGTAGGAGTAGACTATGGGCACGGTGCCACCGATCCTGCAACACACACCATTAGAACGCTCGGTTAGAACAAGTCGTTAGAACACACGGTTAGAACACGCCGTTAGAACACGCGGTTAGAACACGCGGTTAGAACACGCGGTTAGAACACGCGGTTAGAACACGCGGTTAGAACACACGGTTAGAACACGCCGTTAGAACACGCCGTTTGAACACGCCGTTTGAACACGCCGTTTGAACACGCCGTTAGAACACGCGGTTAGAACACACGGTTAGAACACGCCGTTAGAACACACGGTTAGAACACGCCGTTAGAACACGCGGTTAGAACACACGGTTAGAACATGCCGTTAGAACATGCCGTTAGAACACGCGGTTAGAACACGCCGTTAGAACACGCCGTTAGAACACGCCGTTAGAACACGCGGTTAGAACACGCCGTTAGAACACGCGGTTAGAACACGCGGTTAGAATACTCAGTTAGAACACGCACCGCCACTCTACCACACAGGGCTATAACAAACACTCTAGAACAGAGTAACACACAGTCACTCTAGAACACTGGGTATAACACAGTTACTCGAGGCCAGGGCAGACACCGGTGGCTCTGGTCTGAATGGGATTTTTTGAATCAAACCCAGGATCATCTTGCTGGCTGTGAGACTGTGCATGGAACTGTACAATCCTGCTAGAACCCAGGGTTAAAACGAGAGGCAGTCATCATTAGATTAGATGATGTGGGACTTCTTCTTTGGTCCAGAGGTAGACGTCTAGACCTCCGTGAGCTCAGTTGGAGAGTGTCTGACTTCCGACCCTAATTCAAATCCACCCTACCCCCCTCCCCTTTTTGGATGAAACAATCCGCTTTATTAATACCTTATATTTGCTTGCCATAGTCTTGAGATAAAGCTGTCACAAATCCAGTCTCAGAGCTGTTCTGGAGACGCCACAACTCTCTGCAGGAGATGTTGTTCTTAGCTGCATGCAGCCCACGTAGAAGCATCTGCTGCTAACTTTCTGCGTTGTGTTGTTTTGACCTCGTTCCTGAGACTGAAGGAATCCTCTCTCCCTGAAGACCCTGGCTGCTCTCAGAAGGCAGGAACAACACACTGAAGGTGCTGACCGCAGAGGAAAAGAGAGCTTAAAGAACTTCTGCAGCACACAGGCTGCCGTGGTTATGAAAGCGTCACCTTGAGCGGAATACATTATTTATCTGGAGTTGAGAATCTCATTAGTGTCCTGAGAACATTTCTCTCTAAGTATTGAAGTGTTGGAATCAGCTTGCTAAGTGGTGTGCGATCGTGGTTTGTGTGAGTATGATTGTGTGTGAGTCTATGCATATCTGTGTTTACACTCTGTCTTACCCGATCCCAGAGAAGAGCCTGAAGAAGAGGAAGAAGCTGTAGCTCTGGGAGAAGGAGGAGAGGAAGGCGAACACACAGTTGATGGTCAGGGCGATGATGAGGCAGTGTCTGCGGCCCACCTTGTCGGCCATGCCCCCCCAGAGGAACGCCCCCACCATCATGCCCAGGAACACGATCAGACCTGCACCAGGGAGGGACAGGCAGTCAAAACAATCCATCAAACCAAAAATAGAGAGAGTATAGCACATCAAACAATCAAACAATCAACCAATCAATCAATGAATAGAATATCTCTGAGGGTTTAGGTTGGTTATCAGTGCTGATCTGTGGAGCCCTGATTTGATTGGATGATGATATGAACAGTGCTGGAATGTGTCGTGTTGTCCAGTAGAGGGCAGGCCAGCACCCCTCTACAGAGACACAGGATTTGTTAATGAACTAATTCCTTCCTAATCAGCACCCCTGTTTCTTGAGAATGAGAACGGGGCAGAACAGAAGTGGAGAGCAGAACAGCAGAATAGACGTGCTGCTGTTGGGAACAGGTGGATGTGTGTCCTTGGTTGAGCCTCTGCAAAAAGCTGCTATTAACACAACTTCAGTAGCATTGCAACGTCTGTTCTCTGAGGTGTGTTATTTAGATGTCATAAGGCGTTCAGAAGCCCTGTCAGTGATCGCCTAGCATGGTAGCACTAAACTGATGACTAGTCTGTCCCCTCTAAAAGCTCATGGACAACAGGTGTATTTTTTACCCGGTCATAAAAGCATGTGTCAGATGTAATTGGGCCTACTTGGGCAGGAGAGTGCAGAGAGTCGAGAGAGAACTAGAGAGAGCTGAGTCACTCTCCGTGATAATGGACATCTCATCTGGTCGGTTTCTCCTCTGGTGTTTTGTCTCTTCATAGCAGCACACTAGGGACCTTTTATTGTGAAATATTCCGAAACTGTACAGCATGGACCTTTATTCTGAAATATCATGGACTGGTTTGGTACTGGGACTAGAGGGACCTAATATCATAGGGTAGAACTTGGCAACACTTTACATTATGGTTTAATAACCAACTATGTAGAAATACCTATAGTAGCCTAACATCATTGTAGGTGTTGTTGTGGAGTTTTGTCTTGCTTCCTGTGCGTGGGGTACGGAGAGCTTCCTACTTCCTGCTTCCTGTGTGTGGGGTACGGAGAGCTTCCTGCTTCCTGTGTGTGGGGTACGGAGAGCTTCCTGCTTCCTGTATGTGGGGTACGGAGAGCTTCCTGCTTCCTGTGTGTGGGGTACGGAGAGCTTCCTGCTTCCTGTGTGTGGGGTACGGAGAGCTTCCTGCTTCCTGTGTGTAGGGTACGGAGAGCTTCCTGCTTCCTGTGTGTAGGGTACGGAGCGCCCTCTACTTCCTGTGTGTAGGGTACAGAGAGCTTCCTGCTTCCTGTGTATAGGGTCCGGAGAGCTTCCTGCTTCCTGTGTGTAGGGTACGGAGCGCCCTCTACTTCCTGTGTGTGGGGTACAGGCCCAGAGAGCTTCCTGTGATGCAGATGGCTGGACCGCAGGGGGCTCGGCTTAGTGTGACTGAGCCCGGGAGACACTGTGACTCACACCACATTAGCATATGGAGCTGAGTGGAGAAGCCCCTCCCCCCTTTCACCCAGCATTTCCTGTCCTGGGTATAGTGAGTCAGGTGGCTGAGCGGTTAGAGAATCGGGCTAGGAATCAGAAGGTCGCTGGTTCGATTCCCGGCTGTGTAAAATGACGTTGTGTCCTTGGGCAAGGCACTTCACCCTACTTGCCTCGGGGGGAATGTCCCTGTACTTACTGTAAGTCGCTCTGGATAAGAGCGTCTGCTAAATGACTAAATGTATAAACATCCTACTGTAAGGAAGATGAAGGTTAAGCTTCATCTATGTAGGTACTAATTGGCCGGGGGTTGGGGTTAGGCTGGGGTGGGTTATAATAGCTGGTCTGGTCTGGGCTAGACTGTGTATCATAGCTGGACTGAGCTGGGTTGTGCTGTGTACAAGGTCAGCAGAGAGATTATTGATCCAGTCAGATCTGCTGACTCAGAGCAAACAGTACAGTCTGGAGGGAGGGAGGGAGAGGCTGTGCTGTCTGGCACTGAACTGTTCCTGCAGGGCTCCGATATCCAGAAACACCCTGTTTAAACCCTCCTCTCTCCAGAAACACCCTGTTTAAACCCTCCTCTCTCCAGAAACATCCTGTTTAAACCCTCCTCTCTCCAGAAACACCCTGTTTAAACCCTCCTCTCTCCAGAAACACCCCTCTCTCAGATCTCTGGGGTTCCACATAACTTGGGGTGCACAAAGGTAGAGATGCTCCACGCGTCTCCGCTCCTCAAATGACTGAGTGTTCAAGTGTCCCCTTGCCAAACACGTCTCAAAAGGAATAACCTGATTAATTAAAACCAAAGAATGAAACTGGAAAAAAAGGACCTTCCTCACGCACACCCCCACACACACAACGTGCAAGGTGTTCTCAGCCAGAGTGATTGGTGGCATGCCATGTCCGCAGCAGACTAGATCGCCGTGCCAACCTTCAGCCCTGCCCAGTTCGGCTCGCTGGTCATCACTTCCCCTCCTGCTTAGAGAAGCAGGAAGCCACGGCCACAATGCGCTGCCCAGCAGGGGGCCAGGGGCATCAGGTAATTGACTCCGCCATTAGCTAATTTGAGAACATTTCTAGTTTACTGCGCACTTAAGAGCCCTCTGGTTGGTATTGATTGGCTGGCAAGGTCTGAGCCAACCAGACTGGTGCAGGATGTCTGGGACGGAGAAGCATTATTCACTGCTTTCTGTTACTCTTTTACTTAATGTTTAAGTTATTCAACTTGTGAAACATCGGCCCCTTTAACGCTGTGTCACGGCTCGCTTGGAGACTGCAGGTCTGAGATGACGGATGATGTTCCTGCAGTGATACATGCAGTGTTTTGAATGAACCTAAACAAACAACGAAAATAAGTGGATGAAACAAATGTGGGAAGGAAGGAAATGTCACCAGGACGGGATGAACAAACCATAACTTACCCAGCATGCCTTTCTCTGAGTTAGAGAGGCACATGTCCTTCTCGGCGCTGGGCAGGACGAATCCGACCACGAAGCACTCCACGCCGTCGCCCATGAGCGCCAGCCCCAGCACGATGAAGAGCGTCCACTGGAAGCGTCCGTGCCCGCAGTCCTCCATGATGTCCTCGTACTGCTCTGCCAGCTCCTCCAGCTCCGTGGGCTCCCCCCCAGCCCCTGCCGCCGCGCGGGCCTTGGCCCTGGCTGCACGCTGGGCCGCCTTCACCTCGTCAGGGTGGGGGATCCCCTGGTACTCCCCTTCGTACATCTGGTCCTCATCGTCGTGGCCTTCTGTGGCGTCGCTCGCCCCGTCCTCCTCTTGGGAAGGGTAGTCGCCCTGGTAACCGTAGCCGTCTTGGCCCCCCCCTTCGCCGTAGGTGCCGTAGCTGTCTCCGCCCCCTTGGTCGTACGCGTTGTTCTGGTATGGGTCGGCCATGTTTGTATTTCTTTAAAGGCTAAACGTCTCAGCGAGTCCTGGTTTCGGTTGTGGTTATTTACACTGCTGCTGAGCACTACACCTGGGTCTGGACGATGCAACGATAAGGTTCTAAAACAGGAAAACAGCTGGTGCTCTGGTGAGGGTCTAGAAGGGCTCGTGGTCTGGTGAGGTTCTCCACAGTGCGTGTGTCGGGGGAAAGCAGGCTGGAGGTGATGGATTCTCTCTGGTCAGCTATGCCTCGTAGTGAGCCTGGAGGAAAGAGAGAGATCTCCCAGGTCAACACAATGATGCCACAGTATCTGTTACAGTATCTGTCAGTGGATCAGGAATGGCCTTAGAGCCAATTCCAGACTGGATACCATAACATTATAACCATTATATTGATACACAGACAGCTCAGAGAGAAGCAATCATAAAATGAACCTATAAACCAAGTCTCAAGGCCCTTATAGATATTATTCAAAAAGGGCTTGAAACAGAACTGGTTCTTTAACCCTCGTGCTGCCTTCGGGTCACATGACCCAAAGGTTCATAACGAACCATTGTTGTGTTTACCCAATTTTACCCAATACAAAAACAAATAAAAATAATTTTCTTTTAACCTTCGCAATGTGGGGGGTCTGAGACAGCCCAACGGTTAAAAGAAAATGCTTCACTTTGTTTTTGTATGCGGTAAAGTTGTCGCAATACGACGGTGGGTCACAATGACTGATGGGTCAGAACGACCCGAAGATAACACAAGGGTTAAGCAGATCTAGTGTTAATAGTGTTTGTCAAAGTTTAAGTCTTCTAACAGATAATATTCCTACACAGGGACAGATCATCTCGGTGTCTCTGCAGAGTGAGGGCTCATGCACAGAGACAGATCATCTCGGTGTCTCTGCAGAGTGAGGGCTCATGTACAGGGACAGATCATCTCGGTGTCTCTGCAGATTGAGGGCTCATGCACAGAGACAGATCATCTTGGTGTCTCTGCAGATTGAGGGCTCATGCACATTTTCCCTTTGTTCTATCCTCCTGCTTCAGATGAAGGCGTTATATGTCTTTGACAACTGCTGTAATGAGATTGCAGTGAGAGCTCAACAAACTTCCCCTCTAATCCAGACAATAATACTGGTCTTTTCCTCGCCATGGTCACTGGGCAGAGAAGGGATCCATGCTGTCACAGTAAGTACAGACCTTTTCTATCACACGCACACACGCACACAAACACACAGACATACACACACACCCGCATACACACACACACACACAGTAATACTGCAAATGAGATTTGTCTCGCCTTGAGGTGAAGCTGTCTGTCACTCAACCTGCCTCCCCTCCCCTCCCCTCCTCTCCGCTCCTCTCCGCTCCGCTCCCCTCCCCTCCCCTCTCTCCTCTCCTCTCCTCTCCTCTCCTCCGCTCCGCTCCCCTCCCCTCCTCCCCTCTCCTCTCCTCTCCTCTCCTCTCCTCTCCCCTCCCCTCCCCTCCCCTCCCCTCCCCCTCCCCTCCTCTCCTCTCCTCTCCTCTCCTCCGCTCCGCTCCCCTCCCCTCCCCTCTCCTCTCCTCTCCTCTCCTCTCCCCTCCACTCCCTCCCCTCCCCTCCCCTCCCCTCCCCTCCCCTCCCCTCCTCTCCTCTCCTTTCCCCTCCCCTCCCCTCCCCTCCCCATTTTAAGGACTTTCCTGATAACAATAAGCTCCATTAAAAAAAAAAAAAAAACACAGATGTGAGAACAATATCCATATAAAGTATGCAATATGGATTTAAACAAAGAACTCTTTAACAGCTGCTGAGGTAATTGATTACAAATTGATTACTTCAGCGGCCATCTTGCGCAGGATAGCCCAGGGGGAGACTGCTGTGACTCAGTAATGAGATGCCCTCAATATGTACTCAGGCTGCACTCGGAGCCCCTGCTCTGACTGAGTGAACGTGTGGACCCACTGTGTGTGTTTGTGATCCGGCGTGTGAGTGTGCGGGTATGTACCTGTGTGTGTGTGTGTGTGTGTGTGTGTGTGTGTGTGTATCAGAGCAAACCCTGTAATCTATCTAGATGTTGGGTTTCCCCATCTGGAATGGGGTCGGTTCTCCTCCCTGCTTCTTCTTGGTTTCTGTTTGAGGAGGGGAGGGGAGGGAGGGAAGGAGGGGGGGAGGAAGGGAGGGAGGGAGGGAGGGAGGGAGGGAGGGAGGGAGGGAGGGAGGGAGGGAGGGAGGGAGGGAGGGAGGGAGGGGGGGAGGGGAGGGGACGATTCTGCTGCTCTGGACGACTGAAGGTCACGTCTCCTCCATGAGGTCTCATCAGAATCCCTTCCTGCTCCGCTGCTGAACACCTGATACTCTCCACCCCTCACACACACACACCACCAATCAGGTCACCAGAGGAGGAGAGGGGGAGAAGGGAAGGAGAGAGCAAGAGAAATAGACAGGACAGAAACATGGAAGAGAAGAAGAGAGAAAGAGAGGGAAGAAAATAGGAAAGAGAGAGAGAGAGAAAGAGAGTAATTCAGAACAGAAGCCAGGCTGGGTATTGAACAGTTAAGGTCAAAAACCACTTTGCAGATCATGTAGTGTGGACATGATGTCTGGATCTTCCTCACAAGCTCCTGAAGTGTGACTCCAGTGAAGGAGGAGAGGAGAGAGGAGAGAGGAGAGAGGAGAGAGGAGAGAGGAGAGGGGAGAGGGGAGAGAGGAGAGAGGAGATAGGAGAGAGGAGAGAGGTGAAGATAGGAGAAGGGGAGAGGAGAGAGGGAGAGAGAAGGAGAGGAGAGAGGGAGAGAGAAGGAGAGGAGATAGGGGGAGAGGAGAGAGGAGAAGAGGAGAGAGGGAGAGAGAAGGAGAGGAGAGAGGAGAGAGAAGGAGAGGAGAGAGGGGGAGAGGAGAGAAGTGAAGACAGGAGAAGGGGAGAGGAGACAGGAGAAAGCTTGCAGCGACTGCTGGCTGCTCCCTACCTGCAACGTCCCTCCATTAAAGCTTAATGAGACTAGTCTAATATTAGATGGAGACGAAAGTATATTGCAGCGATGCTAACCATATGTAGATGCCATCCATCAGTCAGTACACATCAATAGAATATCCCAGCGTCTCTCCCCCCTCTCTCCTTCCTACTGGCCCTCATCTGAACTCCTTCGAGGGCGCTGCAGCTTTGGGGCATTAAGACTTTATTATAAAATCTATACTGTATTCAACACCAAGACAGCATGGGGATGCATGTGAGAGGGTGTCTCTCTGCTGTACCATACAGTTAGCTGAAGCATCCTGACTCTGTATACCCTACGTCAGTAGCTCCACTACACTGCAACAGGTTCACACAAGAAGGGTGGAATGGAACAGAATAGAATGAAGCAGAAAAGAACAGTGCTTGTTTGTCCATCCAGGGAAGGACTCTCTGTTGTTATCTAACACAGATCTGCTTCCTCCTCAAGCTCTCTCTCTCTCCATTCTTCCTCTCTCTTCTGTACACACACACCCTCTCTTCCGTACACACACTCTCTCTCTACCCTACACACCTCACACCTGCCACACGTCACTATGGTACTAACTCATTAAAAGGCATTCACCAAGACGTAAAATTGTAAAACGTCAGCATGAGAGGCATTTCCATATGACATGGATGTGGATGATCAGTTTCTGTCTGTGAAGTGGGTGGGAGGGGGGGGGTGATAGAGAGCCGGCGTGGGGGGGTGAACTGAGGATAGTTTAGTTTCGTGTGTGAACAGGCACTCTCTGCATCTGACAGCAGAGGAGACGCTCCATAGTAAAGGTTAACAAACGATGGGCTGGGGGACGTGGTATTTAGTTGAAAGGCTTGTAGCACACACACACACACACACACACAGACACAGACACAGACAGACCTGCACTAACACTTCTGGAGACTCATTCTTCTGACTGACACTCACACACTGTAAACACACACACACACCCGCACACACACACCTGCATCCATGCCCACACGCACACACACACACACACACACACACACACACACACACACACACAGACAGACTGATACAAAGGATAGGCAGACAGGCAGGAGGAAGGGTCTGTTTCGCTTCACACATCTAAGGAGGTTTCTGTCCGGAGAGAGGTTGTGGAACATGCCCTTTAGCTGAAGGAAGACAGCTCATCTGAAGTTTGTCTGTAACCAACATCCGCCAGCACTGATGACCTAGTCATGCTTAATACTGTTGGTTCTGGCTGACTTGTTCATTAAAGATCTCAAGAAAGGTGTGTGTGTGTGAGATTGTGAGTGTGAGATTGTGAGTGTGTGTGTGTGTAAGGGCGCTTAATTACACATTGCCCTTAAAAACAGTAAAAAGTGTAAAAACAGTGTGGAGCCCAAAGCAACAACTAAATACATCATCCAGTTGTGATTGGCAGATTAGAGGAGGACTACTTCCGATAGCCACTCCCTCACTGCACACCTAACCAATCACTGCACACCTACAGTATAGGACCCCTCCCTCACTGCACACCTAACCAATCACTGCACACCTACAGTAGAGGACCCCTCCCTCACTGCACACCAAACCACCCACGTGACACACCCACGCTGGGTACCCAGTGAAGCAGCTTCCTGCCTGGCAGGAAACTGGGTCATCTGAACCTGCGCTGGTGCACATGGAGTCTGCTTCATTCCTCTGGGACCGTGAGCACTGCAGCACTCCACTTGGTGTGGACAAAAATAACAACCAACTGTATTTTTTTATTTAAATCCTCATGTTCAACAGTGTACTGTATGTTGCCTGTGTGCTCTCTGATATGATCTTCTTAGTCTTCCTCCCTGTCGGGATGTTGAGGTTTGGGATCAGGATCTTCTCTTGGGCTGGGCAGCCATGCAGGATGTGAACACATCACCTGCTGCTTAGCTTTGCGTGTCAGAACAGACATTTGAAGAGATGAAGGAGCAGGCTGTGGTAAAGGTCACACAGCGTAGTGTTGACGTATGTCCAGACCTGGTGTCTGTGTTTGCTTGTTAACTGGCAGGTCCAAAGAGCACGCTAACACAACCTAAAGGGAGTCAGATGGCTGAGTGGTGAGGGAGTCGGGCTAGTAATCTGAAGGTTGCCAGTTCGATTCCCATCCGTGCCAAAATGACGTTGTGTCCTTGGGCAAGGCACTTCACCCTACTTGCTTCGGGGGGAATGTCCCTGTACTTACTGTAAGTCGCTCTGGATAAGAGCGTTTGCTAAATGACTAAATGTAAATGTAACCTGTATGCTTGGTTTATCATCACTTCCTGTATCCAGGGCGACTGAACAAGCTCTTCTGATGCCCGTGTCGACCAATGGGATTGCAGGTCCAGGTCGAGCCCCTTTGTGTTCTCTGCGACATGACTGTTGACGTGTGTGTGTGTGTGACATGGATTCTGAGTCCTGTGCTGTGTTGAGACAAGCTGCCATCCTGTAATCCCTCAGCGCTGGGATTACAGTCCCCTCAGCACGTTCTGGTCTCTCTGGGCTGATCACTCTTCCGTGGGCTCATCTCTCTGTTTGGACTGGACACACACCCTCACACACACCCTCACACACACCCTCACACACACACCAGCTCACCACTCATGTAGTGGTGACACAACATGGTGCAGAGAGAGGGGGAGAAGAGGAGAACGAGAAAGAAGAAGAGAAGGAACAAAAGGGAGAGAAGGAAAGAGAGAGAGACGTGGGAGAGGGGGCTAGCGACCCTGCATCAAGGAAGAGAGAGAGATCTGCCATGGAGCTGGTCTGTCTTCAGTACAGATGTGAACAGCAGTTTAAACCTGCTGGGGTTAGGCCACGCCCCTGCTTCTGGGCCCACTTGTTCTGAAGAAAAGGAGGAGGGCAGGGAGGAGGGAGGGAAGAGGGAGGAGGGAAGGAGGAGGAGGGAGGAGGAGGGAAGAGGGAGGAGGGAAGGAGGAGGAGGGAGGATGAGGGAGGGAATAGGGAGGAAGAGGGAGGAGGGAAGAGGGAGGAGGGAGGAGGAGGGAGGGAGGAGGGAGGAGGAGGGAGGAGGAGGGAGGGAAGAGGGAGGAGGAGGGAGGAGGAGGGAAGAGGGAGGAGGGAAGGAGGAGGATGGAGGGATGGAAGAGGGAGGAGGGAAGGAGGAGGAGGGAGGAGGAGGGAAGAGGAGGGAGGAGGGAAGGAGGAGGAGGGAGGGAAGAGGGAGGAGGAGGGAAGAGGGAAGAGGGAGGAGGGAAGAGGGAGGAGGGAGGAGGGAGGAGGGAGGAGGAGGGAAGAGGGAGGAGGAGGGAGGAGGAGGGAGGGAGGAGGGAGGAGGAGGGAGGGAAGAGGGAGGAGGGAAGAGGGAGGAGGAGGAAGGAGGAGGGAGGGAAGAGGGAGGAGGAGGGAGGAGGAGGGAGGGAGAAGGAGGGAGGGAGGGAAGAGGGAGGAGGGAGGGAGGAGGAGGGAGGAGGAGGGAGGAGGAGGGAGGGAAGAGGAAGGAGGAGGGAGGGAAGAGGGAGGAGGAGGGAGGAGGAGGGAGGAGGAGGGAGGGAAGAGGGAGGGAAGAGGGAGGGAAGAGGGAGGAGGGAGGGAGGAGGAGGGAGGAGGAGGGAGGGACACAGATGCTTTTATTGCAGCAGTTGAGGAGGAAATTAAAGTCTGGACCGAGCAAGGAACTCCTCCTCTCATTGGTTGTGGCCGTGGCACATGACCAGGAGTGAGTGTTTTATGATACGATATTGACCACTGAGCTGCTTTATCTGCTGTGAGTGGTAATTACTCCAGTACTGAGGCAGAGAGGCAGATAGCTGGGCCCTGTACTGGTGTTATAGGAAGGCTGCTTAGACCCACACCACTGTACTGTTGAATATGATGGAAAAATATGACTCAGTGTCAGACACAGTACTCCAGAAATATTAATATGCTTGCCTGACTCTTCTATTCAAATCCTAGAATGCATCATCCCAATGGTTTAACAGTATCCAGCCATATTTAGAATATTTCACTAGAACCAAGCAGCTGGGAGGATGTGGTGTGGATCTGGATGTGGTTAGCTCCGTTTTAGAGACACCTTGTTCTCCAGCACACGTACAATCTGCCAACACCACAAGCATCCCCAGGCCCATCACGCTGTCACCTGACTCCTCACTAATTGGCTCTCTGCCTGCGCCTCGGCTGAGCTGTGTGACGTGACGGCCCCTGGGGGGAGGGGGTTCTACCTCCCCACCTGCTCCTGACCCCCCTGTGTTCTACATCTCTTAATTACAGCTGGAACCATCCTGGACAGCTGCAGAGTCGGGTCGTGTGCTCACGCATCAGTGAGTCTGCTGCCGCGTGCCGCATGCGGCGTGCGGCACGCGGCGTGTCCGGCCGAGAGATGCTGGGTTACACCGGGAAAACACTCTTCAATCACGGGAAATTATGAAACATGAGGAGGGCAGGAGAAGAGGAGGAGGGCTGGGCAGGAGAGGAGGAAGAGGAGGAGGGCTGGGCAGGAGAGGAGGAAGAGGAGGAGGGCTGGGCAGGAGAGGAGGAAGAGGAGGAGGGCTGGGCAGGAGAGGAGGAAGAGGAGGAGGGCTGGGCAGGAGAGGAGGAAGAGGAGGAGGGCTGGGCAGGGGAGGATGAGGAGGAGGAGGGCAGGAGAGGAGGAGGGCTGGGCAGGGGAGGAGGAGGAGGGCAGGGGAGGAGGAGGGCACCCAAACACCCAGCACACACACTGGGATGAATAACAGTAAGAGGTCCATTAAACAGAGGTGGAGAGGGGTGGGAGAGAGAGAGAGAGAGAGCTCTGTCTGCTGCTGCAGTCTATACGGCCATGCCAGAAGGCACAGCCAGTACACATTAGTTTCCAGAATTGATGGTTATGGCTCCCCCCCCTCCCCCTCCATGTCACTGAAGAGAAAGAGGACATGACCCAGCAGACAGCGCTGAGCAGGACGAGGCTCAGAGGCTGGGACTGCAGCTCACTGACAGGCTGGTCCAGTGTGGCTGGGACTGCAGCTCGCTGACAGGCTGGTCCAGTGTGGCTGGGACTGCAGCTCGCTGACAGGCTGGTCCCAGGCCCACTGGAGCTGGAAGATGTTTATCAGACCGGCCCTCACACCCTACCCCTGCCTCACTAACCATACCTCACGCCCTACCCCTGCCTCACTAACCATACCTCACGCCCTACCCCTGCCTCACTAACCATACCTCACGCCCTACCCCTGCCTCACTAACCCTACCTCACGCCCTACCCCTGCCTCACTAACCATACCTCACACCCTACCCCTGCCTCACTAACCATACCTCACGCCCTACCCCTGCCTCACTAACCATACCTCACGCCCTACCCCTGCCTCACTAACCATACCTCACGCCCTACCCCTGCCTCACTAACCCTACCTCACGCCCTACCCCTGCCTCACTAACCATACCTCACACCCTACCCCTGCCTCACTAACCATACCTCACACCCTACCCCTGCCTCACTAACCATACCTCACACCCTACCCCTGCCTCACTAACCATACCTCACGCCCTACCCCTGCCTCACTAACCATACCTCACGCCCTACCCCTGCCTCACTAACCATACCTCACACCCTACCCCTGCCTCACTAACCATACCTCACGCCCTACCCCTGCCTCACTAACCATACCTCACGTCCTACCCCTGCCTCACTAACCATACCTCACGTCCTACCCCTGCCTCACTAACCATACCTCACGCCCTACCCCTGCCTCACTAACCATACCTCACACCCTACCCCTGCCTCACTAACCATACCTCACACCCTACCCCTGCCTCACTAACCATACCTCACGTCCTACCCCTGCCTCACTAACCATACCTCACGCCCTACCCCTGCCTCACTAACCATACCTCACGCCCTACCCCTGCCTCACTAACCATACCTCACGCCCTACCCCTGCCTCACTAACCCTACCTCACGCCCTACCTCACACACTAACAGAGGGAGACAAAGAGGCAGAGAGAGAAAAAGCATCATGGGGTGTGTAGTTTGAATAAGTACCTCCAGGCTTCTGAAGCTGGTTAAATATTAAGCAGCTGAACACTGCTGACACAGGAAATTCACTGTGTTTTCAAACCAGACAGGGTTCCTGTGAGTCTGACTAACCTTCGCTGCTCAAACGGTCTATTTGAAGATAATCCTGAACACCATGCAGAAAAATGTGGTTGTGTCGTGAAAGTATAGCCTACTATGGACTGAGTGGAGTGTTCATGGACATAACATGAACCTTGTATCAAGATTAAAGCAGAAAGGTGCATGAATCATGTTATCTTCTCCAAAAGATGTTGCAAACAGTTGCGTGTGCAACCATAGGGAGAAAGACAGAGAGAGACAGAGAGAGAGACAGAGAGAGAGAGAGGGACAGAGAGAGAGAGAGAGAGAGAGAGAGAGAGAGAGAGAGAGAGAGAGAGAGAGAGAGAGAGAGAGAGAGAGAGAGAGAGACAGAGACAGAGAGAGACAGAGAGTAACACAGAGTAGGGGTGGGGATGATGGGTTGTCTGGAAGAGCAGCAGAGTATTAAACATTCATAGAGACTCTCCAGAACTAGAGAGCATCACAAGCAATTAGCGCCACAGTGCTTTCAACATCTCCATGTGGGGAACGCTCTCAGGGGTCCTCCTCATCCTCGTGTGTGGAGCGTGTGCGCACAGGTCCCCCATCAGCACAGTCACAAGCACAGGTCCCCCATCAGCAAAGCCACAAGCACAGGTCTCCTATCAGCACAGGGATCCATCACACTGGTAAACCTCTGTAGGTTTGGGTCCTGTTTTCCTTTTCTGACGGTAACACGAACAAGAAAGGATGTAGCAGAAATACCACGTCACGTTCTAGCTTTGTGATCTACATTTTGTAATCGTCACTAATCTGCAGTCACATTTTTTTCTTATCGCATTCTTGTTTCTGTAGTTCCCTAAACACATTTTCCCTCACTTCAACAGCTCGTCTGTTTAGTCAGGACTGTACATGTGATGTCTCAGTGAGTGGCTGATCCGCCTCAAATCACCTCAGACCGACTCAAGGTCTGTAGTCACTGTTGCTAAATAAACCGTAAGTGACAACAAAGCTGACAGGAAGTGACCCTTCCTTTCTGGGGAGTCCCCTCCTGTTGCTCACCCATCTGTCACCTCTCCGTCATGACAGGGGGATAAGAGAGAGAGGGAGAGTAAGAGGGGGATGAGAGAGGGAGTGGGGTGAGAGACAGAGAGAGTGAGAGGGGGGGTAAAGAGAGATGAGGGACAGAGAGAGTGAGGAAAGAGGGGGAGGGAGGAAGGGAGGAGAAAGAGGCCTGAGAGGAATGAAAGGAAGAGAAAACAGAGAGAGTAAGAGAGAGGAGAGTGTGTGAGAGAGGAGATCTAAAGCTTGCGACGTGCCATACTCTTGGCAAAGGCAGGACATTTATTCTGTATTAATAATGCAGAGGTTCCTTTCCACCGCAGGAAGAACAAGCATGCCTGCCTTGACACACACACACACACGCACACACGCACACACACGCACACACACGCACGCACCACGCACACATGCACACACACACACACACGCACGCACGCACGCACACACACACAGTCTGTCAGGCAGTAGTAGCAGCACCAGTAGAGAGGTTTAGCAGCATCATCAGAGAGGAAATGAAGCACCTCAACACAGGAAGTCACAAACTCGGAGCAAAAGGAAAATGTTACATCAGCTGAAAACTGACGTATGCTATACGATACACTGTAGATATATATAGATAATGCAGAAGGAACACGTGAAAGTTTGAAAGATTTCCATCCTCTTTTGCCTCTGGCTTCTCTGGTCCTCCTAACAGTGACACCAGATAGCTTTGCTGGTGATGCTGCATCTCTCTCTCTCTCTCTCTCTCTCTCTCTCTCTCTCTCTCTCTCTCTCTCTCTCTCTCTCTCTCTCTCTCTCTCTCTCTCTCTCTCTCTCTCTCTCTCTCTCCCCATATTGATTCTGCAATCTGAACCCTGATCCATCCCTGCGTGTTGCTGCCGTGGTAACAATCCTCTGTTGTGAGTTACCTCACACCTTGTGTTACTGTTGGACTCATCAAGCTCATCAAGCAATATGTGTTTTGCTTTTCTTGCTTTTCTGGGTGATAACTATCTGTACCAGGCACAGCGTGTAGAAAGTTTGCCGTGAAGTGCGTGTGAGGCGTCAGAACACAAGCTTTCGTCTGGAAGCATCACAAATCCCTCTGAGAGAACAATCATCAATAAAACATAACTTTGAAACGCGGACGCGGGGATGTCGAGAACCCCCACGAGCACACAGACCTTCAGTGCTTTAGTTTTAAAAACAGCATCAGCTGGTGAAACCACAGACTAAATCAGTCTCTTACCTGAAGCTGCCCAGAAGAGTTAACATCCATTCTGTAATTACACCTCTTCATACGAACATCCCGTAAACACAGCGGTATCCAGGGAAACGAGAGAGATGTGAGAGAAACAGAGCAGCATCCCCTACTACGGCTTCAGAGAACAGATTAGGACTGTGCCTGCAATCTGCCCCACTCATCAGAGGAGGAGCTCCCCCCCAGCACACTCACAGTGGTACGCTCCACCCTGCCCATCTGAAGCAGCAGGTCTGTACCACTTCCCTGATGGGATGGGGGGGAAGGGGGTGGGGGTGAGGCTGTGCTGAGTCTGTTTTTGTGTGTGTATCAGAAAGAGTGTTTGTGTGTGTGTGTGTGTGTGTGTGTATGTATGTGTGTGTGAGATAGAGAGAGAAAATGAGAGGAGAGTGGTGACGAGGGAGGGATTGAGTGTGGCAGATGGGTGATGGTGTGAGAGTGGGAGGGGCGAGGGAGGGAGGGAGGGAGGGAGGGAGGGAGAGGGGGAGGGGTGTGAGATAGTGGCTCCGCCTCCATGACAGATGTGTAGGCAGACGTTAGACTGGAGATGGATTGTACTGCACAGTCAGACTAGACTGAGTTAGACACTCCCTGACAGGTGACGGGGTTGTTCCCGGTTTATTCAATTACATTTGAGTCCCTGCTCCTCTCGACTGTTTCTTGCCGGTCTAACCTAAATCTCGTTTATACTTCTTCTCGGTTCTGATACTTCTACATAATTAAACCTAATCTCATGTCTATTAAGGTTCCAAACAAACAGGACATTTCAAAAGAGGATAAAACAGTGACGTGCAAAACGCAGCCTTTCACCTCCTCTGTTCCTCAACCCTCTGTGGCTCCACCACCCTAACCCTCCACCACCCTAACGCTCCACCACCCTAACGCTCCACCACCCTAACGCTCCACCACCCTAACCCCCTGTGCCCTGCGGCCTGTAACGTGTCTGAACACTTTCTAAACGTTGTGTATCTGTCTGCGATGGAGCAGGACAGTGGAGATAGTTCGTGTTCCAGTTTACAGAAGTAATGGATGTACTTTTAAAACCATCCTTTGTAGTAGACTCAATACTGTCTGTGAGAGCGAGGCTGGCTAGTGTGTGTTTACCTTTGGTTATCTGCTTAAGCAAGGGTGACATCACTGTTTTAATGGCCCTGTTGTGCTACCTGTGTGTGTATGTGTGTGTGTGTGTGTCTGTGCGGGAGACCACGTGTGCATGTGTGTGTGTGTGTGTGTGTGTGTGTGTGTGTGTGTGTACGTGAAGCCCCCAGGCTGTCCATATGGAGCCAGTCTCTGCAGATCATTAGTGACCTGGCTCAGGAGAGACCTGGCACCCCCAGGCAGGTGCTGGGGCCCCGCCCCCTGCTGGGGCCCCTGCTCCGCCCCCTGCTGGACACACACCACACCTACACCTGCCTGCAGTTACATCTCATTTATAATTACATGCTAAACATGATTTTTTTCTAGAAAGACCTTTGTTAGAACTGGCTATGATCCTCCCCACACCCCCCCGGAAACTTGCAGTAGGTTTGTCCCAGCCCACCCCCACTCCAAGAGAGGGCAGTTGGTATGGCCTGCTGTTAAGACATCATTACAGAGAGTAGATGGCCGCCGTGGGTGTGTGTGTGAGTGTGTGTGTGTAAGGGTGGGTGGGCGGGGCTGTGTGTGTGTGTGCGTGGGGAGGGGTGATCTAATCCTGATGCTACATAATTCTGCCTGAAAGGATTAAGTTCAACTGCAGTGAAGCTGAACCAACAACCATATTCCTCCTCCTCTCCTCCCCTCTCAGTATGTCATCCCTGTCCAGTACCACACAGCACCTCTCCTCTCTCTCTCTGACCCTGTCCAGTACCACACAGCACCTCTCCTCTCTCTCTCTGACCCTGTCCAGTACCACACAGCACCTCTCCTCCCTCTCTCTCTCTGACCCTGTCCAGTACCACACAGCACCTCTCCTCTCTCTCTCTGACCCTGTCCAGTACCACACAGCACCTCTCCTCTCTCTCTCTGACCCTGTCCAGTACCACACAGCACCTCTCCTCCCCTCTCTCTCTCTGACCCTGTCCAGTACCACACAGCACCTCTCCTCCCCTCTCTCTCTCTGACCCTGTCCAGTACCACACAGCACCTGTCCTCTCCTCTCTCTCTCTGACCCTGTCCAGTACCACACAGCACCTCTCCTCTCTCTCTCTGACCCTGTCCAGTACCACACAGCACCTCTCCTCCCCTCTCTCTCTCTGACCCTGTCCAGTACCACACAGCACCTCTCCTCTCTCTCTCTGACCCTGTCCAGTACCACACAGCACCTCTCCTCCCCCTCCTGGTTCAGCTCATTCAGACACTCTCAGAGGCTTGGGGTGAACTTGATTTAACATATCTGGCACCCATGGGACCAGCAATGTGTCTTCTTAAATCCACCTTGCCTCAGGCAGTAGCCTTTGGCAGTTGAATCAAGTGCACCTGTTTGAAGGTATCCACATCAGTCAAGATGTTAGCTCTGCAGACACCCCTTCTGCACTTCGGTTCATCAGTATGCACCACCAACACAGTCAATACCAGCCACCCACACAAGATAGATCAATAGACTTTGTTTTCATCTGACCTAGTGTGTGTGTTTGTGTGTGTGTCTTTGTGTGTGTGTGTGTGTGTGTGTGTGTGTATGTGTGTGTGTGCTCCCCCTTCATGTGAGTAGTCATTCTGGTGTGCTTCAGAATCGCTCTGTACACACAACCAAACAAAGCTGCTTTTTATCATCTGTGGCGTAGAGTTAAACTCATAATCCCAGACCGTGTCCGCCTCCTCCAGTGGTCATCCATAACCCCTGATCATTCTGCTCCTGCATTACATTCACCATGACACACACACACACCCCTTACCCTGACACACGCACACACTCGCACACACATCTCCCTCACACTGAGAACTCTCAGAATGTTTGATATGCAGATGAAAGCACCTCACTGCATGAAGTGATGTGTATTCATCTCAACGCCCCTTTCTTCTTCTCCTCTCCCCCCTCCTCTCCTCCTCTCCCCCCTCCTATCCTCCTCCCTCTCTCCACTCCTTCTCTCCCCCCTCCTCTCCTCCTCTCCCTCTCCCCCCTCCTCTCCTCCTCTCCCCCCTCCTCTCCTCCTCCCTCTCTCCGCTCCTCCTCTCCCCCTCCTCTCCTCCTCTCCCCCTCCTCTCCTTCTCTCCCCCTCCTCTCCTCCTCTCCCCCTCCTCTCCTCCTCTCCCCTGTCCTCTCCTCCTCTCCCCCTCCTCTCCTTCTCTCCCCCCTCCTCTCCTCCTCTCCCCCCTCCTCTCCTTCTCTCCCCCCTCCTCTCCTCCTCTCCCCCCTCCTCTCCTCCTCTCCCCCCTCCTCTCCTTCTCTCCCCCCTCCTCTCATCCTCTCCCCCCTCCTCTCCTTCTTTCCCCATGTTCTCTCTTCCTTTTCTCTCCTTCTCATCTACTGGCATTTGCATCTTAACAAGCTAGTCTATCACTATTTTTACAATGTTTACTGGCTGGGGAGAGAGATAGAGGAGA
>NC_085022.1:21749709-21810115 GCF_963692335.1 Osmerus eperlanus | reverse complement strand
CTAAATTGGATATGAAAAGTTCCCCACCCACTGCTTTTCTTCAAGGCAGTTTTCGCTGTGACGAGCAGCTCCATAGCTCACTCTGTCAGTCAGTCGCTCCTCTAAATTGTCCCCACCTCTGGGGCATGCAGGCACATGCTCACAGCTACTGCAGATACATGTTCTGTGTGAAGAGGCAGGTTATGCTGTAATGCTTCCTTTTATACCGAAATGTAAAAATTACACTTTGTAAAGATTTGTCGCAAACAAGATTATGAGTTTAGCCGTGCGTGAGAAGTGTACGGTGAAAGTGTAGCAGAGGGAACTCTCTTTCCCCAGCACCAGGCTCCATGGTTGACAGGGGTTCTGCTTGCTCTGTGTGCCCAGGTAGAGGCGCCTGTCTGTGGGCTGAGAGACAGCTCCAGTCAGGCGTCAGTGTCCTGCTCCTCCATGGAGGAGGTGAGCAGCCTCGGTCCTGGTCCTCCCTCACCCCAGACCGAAGGGCCGTCGGCGGGCTCGGGCGTGTCTGGCGGCCCCTGGCCCGGCTGGAACTCCACAGGCGGCAGGCGGACGGCAGGAGGAGGAGAGGAGGAGGAGGAGGAGAGGAAGGACAAGCTGACGGAGGTGTGCCCGGCTGTCCTCCACTCCTCCGCCCGTTCTCTCTCTCCGTTCCGCAGGCACAGCTGGGGGCCAGGGAAGAACCCCGCAGCAGAGACAGAGATGGGCCAGCGCAGGTGAGGCACACACACACACGCACACACCCGTTCTATTAGAGGCTGTTCCTCTCTCAGAGCTTGTCCTCACATGACTCCTACACCAGATACTGTATGTGTGTACGTATGTATGTGTGTGTGTGTGTCTGTCTGTGTGTGTGTGTGTCTCTATATTTACATTTACATTTACATTTATTCATTTAGCAGACGCTTTTATCCAAAGCGACTTCCAAGAGAGAGCTTTACAAAGTGCATAGGTCACTGATCATAACGAGATAGCCACAAAACATTGCAAGCAGCCAAAACATGAAGCACACATTGTGAACAACCAAAGTAAGTGCCAAAGGGAAGAACCATAAGAGCATGCAGTTAAACAAGTTACAATTAAACAACATGAACTGCTATAAGTGCAAGTGTACCTGTGGAAGAAAGCAAGCAACAATAATAAAAACAATATATCACAGCGAGTACAAAAATGTAAGTCAGTTACCACTAACCACAAGAGCAACAAGTCTCTAAGCAAGAGTCATTGTGATCCTTGAGGAAACTAACATCGGGTCAAGCGAACCATTCCTAAGTACCGTTGTACTCCCGGAACAAGTGCGTCTTGAGCCTTTTCTTGAAGGTGGAGAGACAGTCAGTGTCTCTGATGGAGGTGGGGAGTTGATTCCACCACTGGGGGGCCAGACAGGAGAAGAGCTTGTGTTGGGACCGGGCGGTCTTGAGCGGTGGGACCACCAGGCGGTTGTCTGAAGAAGACCGTAGGTGACGGGTGGGGGTGTAAGGCTGCAGGAGAGACTTGATGTAGACGGGTGCAGTCCCGTTCACTGCTCGGAAGGTCAATACCAGGGTCTTGAATCTGATACGGGCCATGATAGGTAGACAGTGGAGAGAGATGAGGAGCGGGGTAACATGGGAGCGTCTGGGTAGATTGTAGACCAGGCGGGCCGCTGCGTTCTGAATCCTCTGAAGGGGGCGGGTTGCACATGCTGGGAGACCAGCGAGCAGCGAGTTGCAATAGTCCAACTTGGACTATATATATGTGTGTGTGTGTGTTGAACCATGGCTATCCCTCAGGGGCCTGAATGCTGTACTACAGTACATCTTTATGTAGTCTGAAAGTAAACATGCTGGGAAAACTTAGTGTAGGTCAAACTGTGCTCCCTGAACCCTGACCTGGGAAAACAGCTGTGAGAAGCTGCTCCGGGAGAGAGACTGTACTGTTACATTAACCTCATGACATCACTTCCTCTGCCCATATGAACTCCAGTAGCCGCTTCTACTCAATCATTCAGTCAACATACCCAGTCATTCATTGAACCATTTACTTATTTATTTATTCATTCAATTTGAATCTCTCCATCCATCCATCCCTCCCTCCTCTCTTCTCGTCGCTCTCTCCATCCCTCCTTTTCCAGTTCTTTGAGAACTCAGTTGGAAGAAAAACCTGTGAAGCCGACCTCTCATAGGAGAAGGTAGTTACCTCCTCCCCCCATCCTTCCCCTCACCTTCACCCTCCAGACTCTCCTCCCCCTCCTTCCCCTCACCTTCACCCTCCAGACTCTCCTCCCCCTCCTTCCCCTCACCTTCACCCTCCAGACTCTCCTCCCCCTCCTTCCCCTCCCACTTGTCCCCCTCCTCATCTTCACCCTCCTCCTCATCCTCACCTTTCTACAATACAATATGGTGATCACATTTTTTTTGTTACATTTTGTGTCATTCATGAATACTCTCCACTCTCAATACCCATCCATCTTTCTCTTCCTCTCTCTTTCACGCATCCCCATCCATCCATCCATCAGTATGAGTTGGTGTCTGTCCAGCAGCCCTATCCCTGCCCAGGAACACTTTGACACCAGAAGGTATGCCAGTCAGTGGACAAACACTATGAAAGCATTGTTATTCATGAGTTATCAGAAATAACATTTACCAAGTATTC
This sequence comes from Osmerus eperlanus, assembly GCF_963692335.1. Classification (NCBI taxonomy): domain Eukaryota; kingdom Metazoa; phylum Chordata; class Actinopteri; order Osmeriformes; family Osmeridae; genus Osmerus; species Osmerus eperlanus. The sequence continues at coordinate 21,807,484 of NC_085022.1, read as the reverse complement.
CTAAGCAGTGATGTAAGCTTGGTACACCGACAGGTCAAATGTTTGCACTGTTTAACAAGGGAGTCCTGTTCTGTGTCTAGCCACCAGTGTAGTTAATGTAACGTTACAGTAATGTGTTGCTATGTAAGTTACATGGTAGTTAATGTAACCTTCATGCTAAGTGTTGCCATGTGCTTTCATGGAGTTACAGAACAGAATGTTGTTGTTGTGTGGTCAGTTACAGTCTGGAAGGTCTGCCAGCACCGGGGGCTGCTGGAGCCCAGCCCTGCCCCAGCCAGCAGGCTTCAGAGCGGGGAGAGTGTGCAGGGCGTGCACCCCCTCTGGAGGGGGAGGAGAGAGGCTCTCTGGTCTCCCTGACCGAGGAGTCTGACCTGGGAGACGCTGGTAGCCTAGACAGCCAGGTACACACACGCATACCGCCACACACACACGCATACAGAGACTCACACGCTCACACACACCATCCTGATTGTCTCTCCTGTGTGTGTGTGTGTGTGTGTGTGTGTGTTCCAGAGGTCAGTCAGAGTGCTAACCACCAGACACAGCTGCTCCTCCATGCCCCTTCCCCTCACCAAGTCCATCTCCATGGTAACCATCAGCCACAGGGAGCTGGACGGTGAGTCTCCTGTCCTTCTATCTCTGTTTCCTGTCTCTCTCGTTCCTCTCTCTCTCTCTCTCTCTGTCTCTCTCACTGTCTCTGTCTCTCTCTCACTGTCTCTCTCACTGTCTCTCTCTCTCTCTCTCTCTCTCTCTCTCTCTCTCTCTCTCTCTCTCTCTCTCTCTCTCTCTCTCTCTCACTCACTGTCTCTGTCTCTGTCTCTCTCTCTCTCACTCACTGTCTCTGTCTCTCTCTGTCTCTCTCTCTGTCTCTCTCTCTCTCTGTCTCTCCTTTCCTCTCTCAGGGTGCTCCAGCTTCTCTCCTGGATCTCTAGAGTGTTCCGGTAGATAATCCAGCTGTGTGTATAAAACAGCCCAAGCATGCCCTTTAGCTGTACACATACGGAACAGACATCTAGCATGGTCTCTCTCAGGTCCTCTAGTGGGCTGTGCCAAGGTCCTGCCCCCCCCCCCCACCTGCAGGGTGACCCCCCCCTCAGGGACCTCTGGGTTCCTGTGTCGCTGTTAACCCTGTGTCTCCTGTCTGTGACCCTGGTGACCCAGCCAGCAGAAGCCCACGACCCAGGAGACGCATCTCCTTCTCCTTCAGCATCTCCCCGCTCCTCCCAAAGCCCAAAACGCTCTTTTCTATTGGCTCCTCCTCCAGTGACGAGGAGGAGGGTGTGCGTAAGTACCCAGAATTCCCTGCGTGGCCCGTCCTGCCCTGCTAGCTTCCTACGTTACTGCGTGTTGCCTAAATGGACGTACTATCCCTTTAATCCATTCCCTGTCACTGTAAATGGGTGTGCTGTCCCTTTAATCCACTTCCTGACACCGTAACACTGTGTCTAGTCTGGTCTAACCCGGGACTAGACCCTGCCTTCCTCAGCCCAGCCCAGGTTGGGGCTTCAGGGGGGTGCAGCTTCCTCCAGTGCTGCAGTACATTGCATCTCTGAGACTGAGTCAGACAGACGCAGCATTTTAGAGCTTTGCTATGACAGAACCTGATGAGTCTGATCTTACAGTTTCATTCAAACAGATAAGTGTTATCTGCTCAGACGTCCTCCTATCTATCACGGCTGTCAAGGATGTTTCGTCCAGCGCCCTCTCTCTCTCTCTCTGCTCTCCCTCTTGCTACTCTCTGGTCTCTCTCTCTCTCTCTGCTCTCCCTCTTGCTACTCTCTGGTCTCTCTCTCTCTCTCTCTCTGCTCTTTCTCTCTCGCTCTGCTCTCTCTCTCTCTCTGCTGGCGACTGAAAACCAGGCTGCAGCTTGCTGGTGCTGAGCAAAGAGAACTCTGTCTTGCATCCAGTGGAACATCTGGAAACATCATCATCACCATCATCCTCATCATCATCACTTCCTCTGTGGTTATTTAAGACTTACAGTCTTCTGTGGGAACAGCCATGAGGCCAGACTGTTCTTCGGTCTGGAGGAACCCACCATGTGACTGGACATAACTTCTCCTCTCCTCCCTTCTCCTCCTCTCTCCTTTCCCCCTCTCTTCTCTTCTCCTCTCCTCCCTTCTCTCCTCTCCTCTCTCCTCCTCTCCTCTCTCCTCCTCTCTCCTCTCCTCCTCTCCTCCTCTCTCCTCCTCTCCTCTCTCCTCCTCTCTCCTCTCCTCCTCTCCTCCTCTGTTCACACATTCCCTCCATTCATATCTGGGCTGGCTCTCCCTTCTCTCTCCAGGAAGCTTTTCTCTTCGTGTTTCTCAGTTTTTCCACTGGAGGTCAACTCATTCCTCCACCATTCTTTCCCTTGTTTGAAATCCACATAAACACATTTCAAAGTGTTCCTTTTGGGCTTCACAGATGCTGAAAGGGATCGTGTTTCCTTCAGAACTGTACAGGCTGCCCCCACCCTCGCTCCACAGAGTCTTGTAAAGAAATAGTTTCAGGATAATATAAAGAAGAATATCCACTAGACACTGTTACAGTGTCTGGCTGTTTACATTGCTACCGTGTCTGGCTGTTTACACTGTTACAGTGTTACAGTGTCTGGCTGTTTACATTGTTACAGTGTCTGGCGGTTTACAGTGTTACAGTGTTGCCGTGTCTGACTGTTTACACTTACAGTGTTACAGTGTCTGGCTGTTTACATTGTTACAGTGTCTGGCGGTTTACAGTGTTACAGTGTTGCAGTGTCTGGCTGTTTACAGTGTTACAGTGTCTGGCGGTTTACAGTGTTACAGTGTTGCAGTGTCTGGCTGTTTACAGTGTTACAGTGTCTGGCGGTTTACAGTGTTACAGTGTCTGGCTGTTTACAGTGTTACAGTGTCTGGCTGTTTACAGTGTTGCCGTGTCTGACTGTTTACACTTACAGTGTTACAGTGTCTGGCTGTTTACAGTGTTACAGTGTTGCAGTGTCTGGCTGTTTACAGTGTTACAGTGTCTGGCTGTTTACAGTGTTGCCGTGTCTGACTGTTTACACTTACAGTGTTACAGTGTCTGGCGGTTTACAGTGTTACAGTGTTGCCGTGTCTGGCTGTTTACACTTACATTGTCTGGCTGTTTACAGTGTTACAGTGTCTGGCGGTTTACAGTGTTACAGTGTTTGGCTGTTTACAGTGTCTGGCTGTTTACAGTGTCTGGCTGTTTACAGTGTTACCGTGTCTGGCTGTTTACAGTGTTTAGCTGTTTACAGTGTTACAGTGTCTGGCTGTTTACAGTGTTACCGTGTCTGGCTGTTTACAGTGTCTGGCTGTTTACACTGTTACAGTGTCTGGCTGTTTACAGTGTTACCGTGTCTGGCTGTTTACAGTGTTTAGCTGTTTACAGTGTTACAGTGTCTGGCTGTTTACAGTGTTACCGTGTCTGGCTGTTTACAGTGTCTGGCTGTTTACAGTGTTACAGTGTCTGGCTGTTTACAGTGTTACCGTGTCTGGCTGTTTACAGTGTTTAGCTGTTTACAGTGTTACAGTGTCTGGCTGTTTACAGTGTTACCGTGTCTGGCTGTTTACAGTGTGTGGCTGTTTACACTGTTACAGTGTCTGGCTGTTTACACTGTTACAGTGTCTGGCTGTTTACAGTGTTACCGTGTCTGGCTGTTTACAGTGTCTGGCTGTTTACACTGTTACAGTGTCTGGCTGTTTACACTGTTACCGTGTCTGGCTGTTTACACTGTTACAGTGTCTGGCTGTTTACACTGTTACCGTGTCTGGCTGTTTACAGTGTCTGGCTGTTTACACTGTTACAGTGTCTGGCTGTTTACACTGTTACCGTGTCTGGCTGTTTACAGTGTCTGGCTGTTTACAATGTTACAGTGTCTGGCTGTTTACACTGTTACAGTGTCTGGTTATTATTGTTTAACAGTGCCCGGCTTTTCCTCCCCAGTTGTGTAGTTACATCACATTAGGAGGAAATGTGCAGTCCTGCTGTGCTGCAGTACTGTGTGTGTGTTTGTGTGTGTGCTGTTGTACTCTAGTTAATCAGTCGTGTCGTGAACCTGTTAAGTGTCGTTTGACCTTTAACCTTCCTCACTAGGTCCCCCACTGACAACACGCTATGACATCATAATGCTTCATGTTTACGAGGATGTCACATGATGAAGCCGCAATGTAATCATTTGCCTAGCCTATAAACTCTGCCACAGCTAGGAACTAGTCATTTCTCGAAAGTGTATTTAGCGAAGACCTACTGGAATAGATATCTGTCATGAGAAGCTTGAGCAGATTGTTATTTACAGAAGTTTACGCTTCTTACTGGTTGTATTTGTTGTGTCAAACGTGACTCAGCAAAACGCCATCCAAAACACGGTCTGGAACCCTGAACTGCTATTGGCCTAGCTCTTCTCCTGACTTCTCTTTGTTCATCCTATAGGAGCGGGGTCGTTCTCCAGCACGTCCGGGTCCATAGAGTACAGGTGAGATGCACTCACCTGCTACATCACCACCACACACCTGCTACATCACCACCACACACCTGCTACATCACCACCACACACCTGCTACATCACCACCACACACCTGCTACATCACCACCACACACCTGCTACATCACCACCACACACCTGCTACATCACCACCACACACCTGCTACATCACCACCACACACCTGCTACATCACCACCACACACCTGCTACATCACCACCACACACCTGCTACATCACCACCACACACCTGCTACATCACCACCACACACCTGCTACATCACCACCACACACCTGCTACATCACCACCACACACCTGCTACATCACCACCACACACCTGCTACATCACCACCACACACCTGCTACATACTGTACTTGGTGTGTGTGTGTCAGCATCTCGGAGGAGGACCCCGGCCCACTGAGGACTGAGACAGAGAGCAGAACAGGTACCAAGGTGAGCCGCACCTTCAGCTACCTGAAGAACAAGATGAGTAAGAAGAACAAGGTGAGTTCTCCCTGGCCTCCTCATCTCTCTCCTCCTCTCATCTTCCCTTCTCTCCTCCTCTCTCTCCATCTCCTCCTTTCCTTTCCTCACCTCTTCCTCCCCCCCACCTCTCACTTGCTCCTTCTCCTCGCTCGCCTCTCTTCTTCTCTTCTCACTTCTCCTCCATCCATCTCCTCTCTTCTCGTGTCCTCTCCTCCCTCCTCTCTTCTCGTGTCCTCTCCTCCCCCCTCTCTTCTCGTTTCTCCTCTCCTCCTGCCTTTCCTCCTCCCCTATATCCTGCCCATCTCTCTCTTCTCCTCTCTCCTGGTCCTCCCTGTCCTCTCCTCGGTCCGCGTGTCCTCTCCGTGACATGGTCGTTCGGGCGTGTGATTAGTGAAACACAGTCAGAATGGAGGACGTGAGTAAGATAGGGCTGGGTTTTGTAATGATGGATGAAGTAACAGTGTGGTCAGAGTTAGGTCTGTCTGTCATCCGATCCTCCTCAGCTGCACTGTAATATCCTCTCCTCACCATGCAGGCTGCATCTCAACAGTCTAGGATGACCTCCTTCCCCTCTCCTCCCCCTGCCCTTCTCCTGGGTGTTTAGGCTTGTGATAGGTGCTGATCTGTGGGCATCCGTACAGCCCTCTGAACCAGACAGGTGTGAGTGCGGTCAGTATTGTACCAGGAAGGTGGACCCAGTTCACAGTCTTATCCTCTCATCAGCTCCTATCAGATCAGAATCAGAATGAAGTTTATTTGCCAAGTAAGTGTACACAAGCAAGGAATTTACTTTTGTGGGCAGGTAATCAGTGCACACATCTAATAAACATCTAAGAATCTTAGAAATGTGCGTGCAGTCATTAGATATCCAGTTAGAGCAGGCTGGAGGTGACTGGGGAGGACGTGTTCTCTGCTTATTGAGATGCCCCCGTCCTGAGGACGTGTTCTCTGCTTATTGAGATGTCCCCGTCCTGAGGACGTGTTCTCTGCTTATTGAGATGCCCCCGTCCTGAGGACGTGTTCTCTGCTTATTGAGATGCCCCCGTCCTGAGGACGTGTTCTCTGCTTATTGAGATGCCCCCGTCCTGAGGACGTGTTCTCTGCTTATTGAGATGCCCCCGTCCTGAGGACGTGTTCTCTGCTTATTGAGATGCCCCCGTCCTGAGGACGTGTTCTCTGCTTATTGAGATGCCCCCGTCCTGAGGACGTGTTCTCTGCTTATTGAGATGCCCCCGTCCTGAGGACGTGTTCTCTGCTTATTGAGATGCCCCCGTCCTGAGGACGTGTTCTCTGCTTATTGAGATGCCCCCCTCCTAGCAGAGCGTTGCAGCCACCAGAGGAAGTAGGACAGGAAACAGGCGGTGTTGCATCTTTGCTGTAATCGCAAAAATCGCACCTACCTGACTCAAATATATCTTTATTTCTGCTTAAAAACTGCAGGGGAAGGAAATGTAGTGTCCCCATCCAAGCTGGTTGTGTTGTCTGGTAATATCTTATTCTTACAGATTATGTGATTTAATCTCTTCAGGTTATTTAACTGCATTTTCAGATTATGATACTTCATCTTCAGATTATGTGACTGTATCTTCAGATCCTCAAGTAGGAGTTCTGAGGGCCAGGTTCATGAACACAGATCAAACCTGGCTCTTGACTATCAATATGTCAATAGAGTCGTCCATTAGAAACACTACCCAAACAACTCTCCTCAGTATCGGACACCTTATTCTTTCTTAAAGAATGTGTTTCCCATCTCTTGGCTGGCTAGTTGGCTGGATGTTTATGGTTAGAAACAGGCTCCTTGTGGTCGGGGGCATTAGGGTCATTTCTCTGGGGTGTTCCAGTGTTTTGCCAGCATTAGGCAGAGCTGTGACAACACACAGAAGCCCTTTTTTAAGATAACTGTGTCTTTAAGATAGTTTTGCGAGTTACACAGCTGGCAGGAAGTTGCTCTCTTGCAGGCTTCCTGGTTTAGCTCTCAAATACCAAAGAGACAGACTGACAGACACTCTGAAGAGAGGAAGACAGCCAGCCAAGAAAGCAGATAGATAGGCAGGCGGACCAGCAGGCAGGCAGACAGGTAGACAGTCAGACAGCCGGACAGGCTGACAGGCAACAAAACAGACAGACAGGCAGCAGAGAAGCCCAGGAGGTGATTGTCTTGGAAGAGGTGTTTGAAGCAGACAGGAGTGATGTTGTGTAAGAGGATCCTGGCACAGACTCGCTCACTGAGGCTGAGAGCGGTAGGTGGGGGGGACAGGTGTGTGTGTGGGCAGGGGACAGGTGCGTGTGTGGGCAGGGGACAGGTGTGTGTGTGGGCAGGGGACAGGTGTGTGTGTGGGCAGGGGACAGGTGTGTGTGTGGGCAGGGTACAGGTGTGTGTGTGTGGGCGGGGGGGGGGTACCAGGGTGCACAGTTATGCATGGTAGTAATGTTTTACCTGTCTAACTAACCTGTTTATCAGTGTTCTCCTGGCTTATATCAGTGTTATGCAGTTATGTCAGTGTAGCGCCTGGTTCTAACAGTCTTACCCTGGGTTCTATCAATGTTCTCCTGGGTTCTACCAATGTTCTCCTGCCAGTGTGGTAGTGACAGCTCCTCCTCTCTCTAACCCTCCTCCTCTCTCCTCTCCTCCTCGCTCTAACCCTCCTCTCTCTAACCCTCCTCCTCTCTCCTCTCCTCCTCTCTCTAACCCTCCTCCTCTCTCCTCTCCTCCTCTCTCTAACCCTCCTCCTCTCTCCTCTGCTCCTCTCTAACCCTCCTCCTCTCTCCTCCTCTCTCCTCTCCTCCTCTCTCCTCTCCTCCTCTCTCTAACCCTCCTCCTCTCCTCCTCTCTCCTCTCCTCCTCTCTCTAACTGTCTGCTGCCTCTCTCTCTGTGCAGGAGAAGGACAAGGACCGGAGTCGAGAGAAGGAAAAGGAGTCCAAGGACAAGACAGTGAACGGCCATGTGTTCAGCCTGGCCATACCACCTCCCGCCACTGGGTGTCAGCACTGCAGCAAAACCATCAACGCTAAAGAAGCCTTCCTCTGTACCAGTAAGACTCTTGGATTCATACCGTCACCCTGCCCTGCCCTGCCCTATCCTACTCTAGAGTAATGGATAGGGCCTTTCGTTGAGTTATGACCCCTATCCTATGTCATTACTCCAAATACCAGTTGGTATTTGGAGTTGGATGTAATGTGCAATAAATATGGAGCCAAGTGTTGACCTTGGCTCTACAGGTGCCAAATCAGACTCAAATGAATACTAACCCTTACCCTGCCCTGCTCTGCCCTAGTAACTAACACTCTCTGTTCTGCTTGAAACCACTTCCTCTGGCTCAGTCTTCTTGGCAACAAAACAAACACCCAAGCACACGTCCGCAGCATGCAAACACCCCTGGAACGCCCCGCCCCCTTCCTCTTCTGGGTAAAGGGCTAGGTTTCCCTGACAGGGATGTTTAAGACATTTTAACAGATTTGCATCTTACTATCTTAAGCATTTACAGATTTGCCGGCCCGTGTGTTTACAGGATATCTCTGCCTGAGTGTGTGTCTTAAGGGTGTGTGTGTGTGTGTGTGGGAAGATCAAAGTCACTGTTGGTCTAGGATCTAGGTCATGTTCAGCCACCTCCTATTTACGAGCTGTTCTAGCTTGTTTCCTTATTGCACTTTCCTGTTGCTGTGTGTGTGCGTGTATGGAACCTGGGCTCTGAGATGACCGTGTCATTACAGACTGCAGCGCTCAAGTCCATAAGGGCTGTAGGGAGAACCTGCCTGTCTGTGCCAAGGTCAAGATGAAGGTATGTTCCAATCAACTGTACACGCTTACAATCTGAATCACAGACACACACAATCATACTGTACACACTCACACAGAATCCCACACACATTCTCATTGGCATTGCAGAACAGCATGTGTTTGTGTGTCTGTCTACATGTGAAGTCCTGCCTACATTTCCAGGAAATAGATCTGCTGTTAACGTCAGTGAAACACAGTATATCAGAACCAGATGTCATATTCCAATGACTTTCCACCATTTCTCTGTGTGTTCGCTCATGTGTGTCTACGCTTGTGTGTCTGTCTAGCAACAGAAACAGCAGTCCATGCCAGATACAGCATCTATGCCTGGAGTCGCAATGAGAAGTAAATGTAATAATACACTCATGCTAAGGTTTAACTTAACCATGATAAACACGGTTTAATATTGTCTTTATAACAGAAAATCACATTTATGTCAAAATTCACTTTCAGGTCCCATCTAAGCTTACATGTTCATACTATGTGTTTTTATTCAGCATCCTCGTTGTCACGGGAACGACCCCTGTCTGCCATCTCACCCCTTGACGACCAAGTGGCAATGATGCCCCCCCCTCGCAGGAATCCCAGCATCCTCTCCTTCTCCAACCACAACCCTCTCTCCAAGAGCATCTCCATCAGTAACATCGCTGGGTAAGATCATCCTCTCTCCTCCCCTCTCCTAACCTCCTCCTCTCCTAATCTCCTACCCTCTCACCCTCTCACCTCCTCTCCTAACCTCCTAATCTCCTCATCTCCTATCCTCCCCTCTCCTCTCCTAACCTCCTCATCTCCTCTCCTAACCTCCTCATCTCCTATCCTAACCTCCTCATCTCCTCTTCTAACCTCCTCTCTCCTCTTCTCTCCTCTCCAGGCCAGTGGTGGAGGACATGTCTCTGAGAGGGTTTAAGTACCTGTCCCAGTCCACCGAGGCTCTGCACAAGACCAGCAAGATCAACGAGTCCACAGAGTCCCTCACAGATGAAGGTAATATAGACTCCGTTGGAACACGTTTTGGGAGTCGAATATAATTAGAATTGTGAAAACATTTATATAAATTGAATGCTGAAATTACTGTTCAGATGTGTTAAAAAATATATATTATATTTGAATATTTAAAATGATAAAGAATGAAATTCTAATGGGATTATAGAGGATGAATGTCAGCTCGTCTGTCCACTGTCTCCAAACCCCTCTCACTCTCTAAACTGTGTGTGTGTGTGTGTGTTCCAGGGACAGAGATGATAGACAGCCAGCTGATGGGGGAGTTTGAGGCGGAGGTGAGGAGGCTGGAGGGAGACTCGTGGAGCTTCAGCATGGAGAAGAAGTTTGTCAAACAGCAGAAGAAGGAAGTGGTGAAGAGACAGGACGTCATCTACGGTGAGATGAAGTTACACCCTGACAGTACCGTGATGACCATCTGTTTGCAGTCTGTATTTAGTGCTTCCCATTTAGTCAAACTACTTTACTGTTGTGCTACTGCCCCTCTCCCCGCCCCTCTCCTCTCCCCGCCCCTCTCCTCTCCCCGCCCCTCTCCCCGCCCCTCTCCTCTCCCCGCCCCTCTCCCCGCCCCTCACCTCTCCCCGCCCCTCACCTCTCCCCGCCCCTCTCCCCGCCCCTCACCTCTCCCCGCCCCTCTCCCCGCCCCTCCCCGCCCCTCTCCTCTCCCCGCCCCTCTCCCCCCCCCCCCCCCCCCCCTCCAGAGCTGCTCCAGACAGAGATGCACCACGTGCGGACCCTCCGGATCCTGTCTGAGGTGTACAGTAAGGGGCTCCAGAGGGAGGTGCAGCTGGACAGGGAGACTCTGAGCAGGATGCTGCCTGTGCTGGATGAGCTGCTGGAGCTGCACACCTGCTTCTTCACCAGCCTGCTGGAGCGCAAGAGGGCCTCGCTGGTGGACGACAGCAGGGATGACGGCAGGGACGACAGCTGCTACCTCATCCGCAGGATAGGGGACGTCCTTCTGGCGCAGGTTAGCACTCGTTACTAGGGAATAGAGATGGCAGAAGGACACACATCCGTTACTCAAGTAGAAGTACAGATACTTGTGTTTAAGAAGACCGGTGAAAGTTGAAGTTCTGACTACACTTTTTCACTTCACAAATTTCCAACCTTTTTTTTATCACACAGTCCTCATCAAGTACCCATCAATGATGCAAACTTATTTTTCTAAACTTTTTGTCATTTTTTGTTTTTCCAGTTCTCAGGCCCGACTGCAGAGCGGATGAAGAAGGTGTACGGGAAGTTCTGCAGCCGCCACAACGAGGCGGTCAACCTCTACAAGGACCTCCACGCACGGGACAAACGCTTCCAAGCCTTCATCAAGGTACTCCATCACTTCTACTGGGATGCTGTTATACTGCTGCTGGTTGTCATAGTTCCTATGTAACTACAGTGTATAGTAGGGGATTGGAGAGGAAGCCATTGTAGCTGATTGAGACGCAGCCATGGCTGTTCTAGTAGACTGACTGAGTCTCTTGACCTCCTCAGAAAAAAATGAGCAGCACAATTGTCAGGAGACTCGGCATCCCAGAATGCATCTTGTTAGTGACGCAACGAATCACCAAGTACCCAGTCCTGCTCCAGAGGGTACTGCAGCACACCAAAGGTACAACACACACACACACACACACACACACACACAGACTCAACGGAGTGATGGATGACCTCTTCCCCGTGAGAGATGACACATCCTGTCCCCCCTAATGTGATGTAACTTCCTGTTCCCCTAAGTGATGACACTTCCTGTCCCCCCTGAATGATGTAACTTCCTGTGCCCTCTGCAGAGAGCGAGGAGGACTACGAGGGCGTGAGCCAGGCCCTGAAGCAGGTGAAGGAGGTGATTGCGGCGGTGGACTGCAGGGTGAACGAGCAGGAAAAGAAGCGGAGGCTGAAGGAGGTGTACGCACGCACAGACAGCAAGTCCATCATGAGGATGAAGAGCGGCCAGATGTTCGCCAGGGAGGACCTGCTCAGGGGGCGCAGGCTGGTGCATGATGGGACGCTGCAGCTCAAGAACTCTGCAGGACGTCTGAAAGGTAGGAGGGACTTCACCTGTCTGCTCTGATCTGTACCTCTCTGTCCTCGAGCCCTCTCTCTCTCTCTCTCTCTCTCTCTATCCCTCTCTTGCTGTCTCTGTGTCTCTCTTCCTCTGTCCGTCTGACCTCTCTGTCCTGTGTTGTTCTCCAGAGGTCCAGGCCATGCTCTTGTCAGATGTCTTCGTGTTCCTTCAGGAGAAAGACCAGAAGTTTGTTTTTGCTTCTCTGGTAGGTTGCCTCTCCTCCTCCACACCTACACCACCAGCACGACCCTGAGAAGGAACACAACCATGTCATTGTTCATTAAGTGTTCTTGAAAGTGAAATATTTCTCTCTGTTCTTCTTTATTCCTCCCTCCCTCTCTCTCACCCCCACCCCCCCCCCCCCCCACCCCCAGGACCAGCGCTCCACAGTGATCTCTCTCCAGAAGCTGATTGTGCGGGAGGTGGCTAATGAGGAGCGAGGCCTGTTCCTGATCACGGCGGGGATCGAGAAGCCAGAGATGGTGGAGGTGATGGCCAGTAGCCGGGAGGAGAGGAACACCTGGAGGCAGCTCATACAGGACGCCATGCACTGCATGTGAGTCACACACACACACACACTTGTATACTCTCATATACACACACAAACACACATATATACACAAGAAAGCAACTACAGGATGCCATGCACTGCATGTGAGTCTCACACACACAGTCAACAGTGGTGTTGTCATGGTGATGGTGGTGTTGTTATGGTGATGGTGTCGTGCTGGTGTTCCAGAGAGAAGGATGAAGACGAGGGTGTTCCCAGTGAGAACGAGGAGGACAGGAGACAGTTGGAGAGTAAGGCCAGGGAGGTCAGAGGTTAGTCCCCTTTCACACCTTCATCCTACACTCATCCCTCACTCTACACTCATCCCTGTCTTCATCCTATACTCATCCCTGTCCTCTGCCCCCATCAGAAAAATTGAGAAGGAAGGATGAGGAGATTGTGACGCTATTGGAAGAGAAGATCCACATCTTCAGAGACATGAGCGAGGGCCCGCCCCCTGACGAGCCCAGCCCACCAATCAGGAGCCGGATGCTCTTCAGGGCCACTCCTGATGATGTCACCAAGGGCGAACCAATCATGAAGGACGCCCTGAAGGAAGGTAGGTTGAATAGGATGGAGGCGTGGCTTATACCTGAACACTGGCTTTAGGGTGGCCTGGTGTGTGACGTGGGGTCATAAGGTGGACGTCAAGACGTGGTTAAAGGCCACGTTTAACATATGCTCATTCATTATTGGTCTCACTGTTGAATCACTTCAACACACCCACTGTCAGTGTGTTTACATTTACATTTAGTCATTTAGCAGACGCTCTTATCCAGAGCGACTTACAGTAAGTACAGGGACATTCCCCCCGAGGCAAGTAGGGTGAAGTGCCTTGCCCAAGGACACAACGTCATTTGGCACGGCCGGGAATCGAACTGGCAACCTTCAGATTACTACCCCGACTCCCTAACCACTCAGCTATCTGACTCCCTTTCCATGAGAAGTGAGGAAGAGAGGGGATGGGGACTGAGGGAGAGAAAGGGGAGAGTGGTAATAAACAGGATGTGTGTGTGTGTGTGTGTGTCCAGTGGAGACGCTGCATATGCTGGTGAACAGCGGCCTGGGCGGGGCCGTGGTGGCGAGCTCCCAGGATGCACCTGGGGCCGCCGTGTGTCTGCCGCGCCGGGCTGAGACCTTCGGAGGCTTCGACAGCAAGAGTGAGACTCCACACACACTACACACACACACTACACACACACACTACACACACACTATCCACACACACACTATCCACACACACTCCACACACACACTCCACACACACACTACACACACACACACTATCCTCACACACTACACACACACACTCCACACACACACTCCACACACACACTATCCTCACACACTCTCTCCTCACACACTCTCTCCTCACACACTCTCTCCTCACACACTCTCTCCTCACACACTCTATCAATATTGATATTGATATCTGATGTCTATCAACACACTAACACTCCACACACACACACACACACACACACACACTTTCTTCTATACACCCAGTCTATTCAGGACACACACAAGGACACGAGGGGTTGTTCTGTAGCAGAACCTTGCTGTTCTGTTCTGATGTGTGATGTTGTGTTCTTCCCTGCTTCAGACGGAGATAGAGAAGAGGGCGGTGACTCACCAGACCTTCGCAGGACTGAGTCAGACAGCGTCTTAAAGAAGGTAGTGTAATCACCGCAAGTCCTGCTGCTTTCACATGTGTGAACGTGTTTCCTGTGCATGTGTTCATGCGTGGGGTCGCTGTGTAAGTGTGAACACACCATGTGTCTAAACATGTGTGAGCGTGAGTGTGCGAGCGTCTGTGTGTGTGTAACTGTCCGCAGACTGCCACTTGCTGTAGCAAAGCTGACCTGTAGTTCTGCTCCCATCCACAGGGTGGCAACACCAACCTGGTCCTGCTCAAGAGGAACAATGAGGTACAACAGCACTGTGTGCACACAGCTCAGCAGGGGAGAGTCGTACAGCAGGCTGGGTTTAGAATCTGTACCTGTAAAGTTATTGAGTGGGGCTGTTCATTGCATGTTATGTGTGTTGTGTTATGTTATGGCTAGGGTTATGGTGGACGTTATGGAGAGTGTGTTGTGATGGTGTGTTGTTTTCTAGCAGGTTCTCCACAGTGTCACTCATCTCCATGACCTGCTCAGCACTCTGCAGGTACTGCTCCTCTCTCTCTCCCTGTGTCTCAGTAGATCTCCTTTAGTCTCTCCTCTTTGAGTCTCTCTGAGTCTCTCCACTGCTACTCTCTCTCTCTATTGTCCTCTCTATTGTCGTCTCCGCAGACTCCTTCTGCCCTAACCTGATGATTGTTAAACGTACTGTATATCAATCACTAAATCTGTATCTGTGTGTGTGTGTGTGTGTGTGTGCGCTTCAGGCCGTGGTGGTCCAGCAGGACTCCTACATCGAGGACCAGCGGCAGACCCTTAGCGAGCGCCCCCACCCCTCGCGCCACTCCTCCTCCTCCTCCTCCCTCTCGTCCTCCTCCTCCTCGCGGCCCTCCTCCCTCATCGAGCAGGAGAAGCAGCGCAGCCTGGAGCGGCAGAGGCAGGAGGCGGCCCAGCTGCAGAGGCAGCAGGCCGCGCACGTCGAGGAGCGGCGGCGGCGGGAGCGGGAATGGGAGGCGCGCGAGAAGGAGCTGGTGTCCCGGGAGGAGCAGGTGGCCGGGCAGGAGGAGGAGAGCGCCAGGAGGTGCAAGGAGCTGGAGGAGGAGAGGCAGCAGCTGCAGCGCTGGAAGGAGGAGTACCAGAGAGATCTGGAGAGGCTGAGGGACGCTCAGAGGAAGCTGGAGAGAGAGAGGGAGGCGCTGAGCAGGGAGGCGCAGAGGGGGCAGCTGCTGAAGAAGGCTGAGGTGAGATGGGCTGGGCTGGGGCGACGGATTGTGTGTGTGTTTGTGTGTGTGTGTGTGTTTGTGTGTGTGTGTGTGTGTTGCTGGGTGTATTTTTGTGTGTGTTCCTGATGTGGTGGTTTATCTCTGTGTGTGTCTACAGTTTTGTGTGGTGTGTTTGTAATGCTGTGGTGTGTGTTTGTAGAGGTGTGGTGTGTGTGTGTGTGTGTTCCTGGTACTGTGGTGTGTAGAGGTGTGGTGTGTGTGTTCCTGGTACTGTGGTGTGTACAGGTGTGGTGTGTGTGTTCCTGGTACTGTGGTGTGTAGAGGTGTGGTGTGTGTGTTCCTGGTACTGTGGTGTGTAGAGGTGTGGTGTGTTCCTGGTACTGTGGTGTGTAGAGGTGTGGTGTGTTCCTGGTACTGTGGTGTGTAGAGGTGTGGTGTGTGTGTTCCTGGTACTGTGGTGTGTACAGGTGTGGTGTGTGTGTTCCTGGTACTGTGGTGTGGTGTTGACCCATGTTGTCGTGTTCCTTCCAGGCTGAGCTGCACCAGAAGGCCCAGGTGCCCCCCTCCCAGGTGCCCCCCTCCCAGGTGCCCCCCTCCCAGGTGCCCCCCTCCCGGACCCCCTCCACTACCTCCGAAGACTCCCTCAAGTTCCTCAGCTCCAGTTCCCTGGACGGAGAGAAGGAGGTGGGCAGAGCTGAGCTGTCGTGCTCCGCCCCCAGCGCTGGCCACTCCTTTCTCAGGATGGGCTCCAAGAGGAAGGGCAAGAACCTCAACCTCTTCTCCTCCTCCTCATCCTCCTCCCAGGCTGGGGAGCCCCAGCACCAGCTTCCCTCCAGGCTCCTCCAGCTCTCCAAGAAGGACAAGAAAGACAAGAAGAAGAACAAGGGCAAGGGTCCCAAGCTGCAGCTGTCTGGTAAGAGCCCGATCCAGTTGCGTCGTCAAGGTCAAATTATAGTACAATGGTTAACATAGAAAATCCCTATTAACAATGTTCAAGATTCTTGTGTTGCTTGTAGGGTGTAAACTCCGAGCCCTAATCCTGGTGTAACATACTGTCATGTTCTGCCTTCTCCCCAGACGACCAGCCCAGCGTGACCTTGGAACCTCCTGCTGATGGAGAAGTCTTCTGCTGACCCCTGACCCCCGACCCCCACGCAGCTGTGGACAGGAACAGGACTGTTGAACACAGGAAGCACTCAATCACTTCCTGTGACCTTGTCCTTGGTTGCTGTGGCAACGTGCAACACACTCTGACTGTCTGGCTGCTTGTCTGTGACGGTTGGAGGTGTTGACTTTGGGACTGCTGTGGCCTCAGTCGTGTCAGAGCCCCTGAAGTCCTCCACCTGTGGCACAGGACACGCCACATCCAACCACATACCCCAGCTAGCAGGGGCTCGATGTCACGTGTCAACAGGCTGGTCACCATGGGGATTCAGGGGCGGAGTGATCCGGATATGTGATGTGTTCGGATATGCTGTAAACACATGACTGCCCCTGATTGAGTGGAGCTTTGACAGTGGTTTTCTGTTGTGTCACTAGCATGAAATATAGCAAGGTTAAGACAACAACATCCACACAACGTGGACATTCGGACATGGTTGAGACCAGTGACAATTCGTCACCCGTAGCAACAGATTGGAAAGTTAGCTACAAGCTAATGGTAGCTGTAACTCCTTAAAACGGAGTCCTTGAAGAATTAACCTCCACGAAATACGTGAAGTCTCGAGGGGCAATGAGTCGATGTGTCTCATCCTGATTGA
The DNA here is from genome assembly GCF_963692335.1 of Osmerus eperlanus. Lineage (NCBI taxonomy): Eukaryota > Metazoa > Chordata > Actinopteri > Osmeriformes > Osmeridae > Osmerus > Osmerus eperlanus. Next base: position 21,790,544 of record NC_085022.1, on the reverse strand, counting down.
TCCTCGTTGTGCCTTACGTCTACCTTGGTTCTTGTGCCTGTCCCATCGACCCTGCCTAGCCAGGCTTGACGAGCGGATACAGAGCAGACGGCCATCAGAGTCAGACAGGAGTAATGGATCCATGAGTCACCACAGCAGGATGGATCTGGGTTGAGGAAGTGGAGTACAGACAAAGCCAAAGAGAAACAGGAGGGAGAAAAGGAGATTAGAGTGGAGGGAAGGAGAGAGAGAGGAGGGAAGGAGAGAGAGAGGAGGGCGTCTCAGAGAGAGGGACTAGCGAGAGAGGAAATGCCATAGAGAGAGGAGGAGAAAGAGCTTGTATGAAGGAAAGAGAGTCGAGGATAAGAAATGACGTCTGGGTCACGACTGGCAGTCCTCTTCCTCAGATGGATGTCATGGACACAGTGTGACCAGAGAAGCCTTCGGATAGAAACATTTGTGGTTCTTTAAATGCTCTCTCTCTCCCTCTCTCTCTCTCCCTCTCCCCCTCTCTCTCTCTCCCTCTCTCTCTCTCTCTCTCCCTCTGAATCACAAATCAGTCACATCCTCTTTTATTAGTCAGTCACTGCCAAACATGCTGTGAGAGGGGATGAGCACTTTAGTTTGAATCATAAAGGGAGAGAGAAATGGTGAGAGAGAAGAGGAGAGAGAGAGAGAGAGAGGGGGAGGGAGGGAGAGGGAGAGAGAGAGAGAGAGAGAGGGAGGGAGAGAGAGAGAGAGAGAGAGAGAGAGAGAGAGAGAGAGAGAGAGAGAGAGAGAGAGAGAGAGAGAGAGAGAGAGGGGGAGAGAGAGAGAGTCGTTCTCCTCCCTGCTTTAATATGAGTCACAGTCAACCTGCATGGAAGCAGATCAATATTAGCATGTTCTGTAATTCACTCAGATATTCAAATACGTTTTATTGTTTTGTACAGAAATATTTAATAATGAGATTGTGAATAGTCTTGTATGCCTGCGGTAGTCCTCATGTTGTCACCTTGTTTGAAACTAAATCGGTTGGTCAGTGAAGAATGCAAGACTGGCCCTGCTTAGACCAAGACCCATGCAATCAAACCAAGATTCACAGATGGAAATGTTGATTAATAGCCCTCCCTCCCCCTCGCTTGTGACCTCAGCACCCGGCTGTTATTGATGGCTGTGTGATGGCTGTCGCCTCCTGTGCCTCTAGAAGGGGGGAGTGGGGTTGATTACCTCCAAATATGAAGCCAAATATTTCTGCTTGTCAGCAGGTTTGTAAGCAGAGGCATCCACTAACACGTGGGGCTCGTCATTCCTCGCATCTCATTACAGGTTTTCATCCTGTGATGATTTATCCTTCATTCTGGTTTCCACCACCAGAGGGCAGTGTGGTCTTGATTTCTTTATTTTTTGTTGAACTTTTTATTTTTTTAAATGTTTTTCTCTGAAAGCCATGCACAATAGTTTGTGGTCAAGTGACTAAATATACTGATTCAATCACTTCATCAAGTCAGTGAGGGTTGCTTGCCTTCTCTGTAACGAAAGCACAGAGAGATATAATTTATATTTTAATTGGTTCGTTTAGTCCTTTAACTTAACAGATTCCCTAGTTCAGGTGTGATCACCACACCTGTCCTCTGTACACACTTCTGAGCTTGCTAGCGTTTCATTGGCTAACACAAAGATAGGAGAGACTGCCTCCAGTTAAAATGCACTAGAATATATTAACCAATGAGCTTTAAGGAGTGGGGTGTGGTTCTGACAGTGATACCAGTGCTTACAGATCTGTGTGTGTTTGTACTCAAAAGGTACAGATGTATTTTCTTGCTGTTTCTCTGTAAAAAGGGCAAAGCAACAAGTATGTAAATAGGAGCCATGTACAAAATTGAACTTTTAAAGTTTTGATTATAGATGATCTTTCTTCTTCTTGGGTTGATTGAAGCGTTTTCTAACGAGGCTTTATTTATGTTTCCACGGCTTTGGAGGCAAAGACAACATGTACATCTGTTTGTTTCACCTTAATAAATAACTATTATTGTGCGTCAACTGAGTATGACTACAGGTATGTGAGTGACTGTATTGGTACATAGTTGATTGTGTGTGTGTGTGTGTGAGAGAGAGTGTGTTTGTGCTTGTGTGTGTGATAATTGTCTGAGTGTGTTTGACTGTATTTACATGTTTGAGTTAGCATAAGTTTATATTGTATCCTTGGCTATTTTATCCCCTGTGTGTGCATGTTTGCCTGTGTGTGCATGTTTGCCTGTGGGTGTGTGTGTGTGTGTTTGCCTGTGGGTGTGTGTGTGAGTGTTGGGGAGGTCTGGAGCGACCAGAGAGGGCAGCTCCTCACAGGTCAGGTTACTCAGACACAGGGCCCACATGCCTCCTAATTGAGTGACAGGAAGCTGTTGGACACCTGTTGCTTCTCTCTTTGATCCTCTTGTCTGGTTTAAAGAGGTGCTCTTCACATACAGGCTCTGTACACACTGTGGCCCCTCTCTCCTCTCTGCCCTCTCGATCTTCCTCTGTCTCTGTCCTTCCCTTTTCTCCCATCCCTCCCCCCTCTACCTAGTTTTCTACCTACCTGTCTCCCTGCCTGTCTGGTTTCTAGCCTGCACCACTCGGGGAACTCTCAGGTAGGAGATCACGTTATTAGCTGAAGATCACAGGAATCGTTTGGTGGGACAGACACGGTTCCACAGCAGCTCTGTGTGTGTGTGTGTGCATGTGTGTGTGCGTGTGCAGACCAGGACCGTGAGGAGTGTTTGGGGGCTTGCGTCAGAGCAGCTGGTGGTGGTGTGAAGCTCACAAACGTAGCTGTATAAAGGTGTAATTAGAATTCCCTGGCAGCGTGTGTGAAATGCCAGACGGGCCGCTCCAGAGATATCTGAATTCCCCACACTCGCGCGCGTACACACACACCAACGAGGAAGATATTGCTGTTCACCAGCGAGGCACATACTCATCAACACTAACATGACCTTCTCGTTGTGTTTCCCTCTGGCTTTCTGTTCCTCCCTCCCTCACTCCACTGTTCCTCCGTCTGTTCCTCCCTCACTTCACTGTTCCTCCCTCTGTTCCTCCCTCTGTTCCTCCTTCCCTCTCTCTCCATTCTTCCTACTTTTCTTCCTCTCTCCTTTTCTCTCTTTTTCTCTGTCCATCCCCTCATCTATCACACTCCCCCCTCACTTCCTCAGGCTCCCCCCTCTCTCTCTCTCTCCTTCTCTCCCTCTTCACTTCCCTTGTTCTCCCTCTCTTCTTCCCTCCTTCTCCCCCTTGTTAAAGAGAGAGTGGGACGAGCCTGGTCATGTGTTGAAGAGAATATTTACACCAGTCAGATGTTCCCTCCACATAGAGCGGACCAGAGCAGTGCACCTCAGGGCCCTCTCTCAGAGCGGACCAGAGCAGTTCTCCTCAAGGCCCTCTCTCAGAGCGGACCAGAGCAGTGCACCTTTACAACAGAATAACTACACAATCCCACCTTAATAAAAGTAGTTCCTAACCATTTTACTGCATTACCGACTGTTAGAACCACCTTCATTACAGTCTGTCATTTAAACTCATTAATAATTCATGTACATAATTATTTTAACCTGTTATGAAGCCTTTTATTAAGCTAACCTTGAGCAGATTGGCAGTTAGACATGGGGTGTGTTTGAAAGCATCCCCAGGGGCACGCTGCCCTCCCTGCTAATAGGTGGAGGCAAGACTCACAAACAAACGGTAACCCGAACCTTTGCTGTGAGGACTGCCATACAGTATGAATTATATCATGGTCTGTTGACCATTGGGTCCAGGAGAATGGGAGTGCTGTATGGTACGTGCCTTGTTGACTGTCATGTTGATGTGTGTGTTTTACAGTGACGAGGGTCAGATGACAGTTTGGCTTCTTCCAGCCTGCAGGTCCAGAACGCTGCTCTATTCTCTCTCTGCTTCACCATGGACGCACATGCCTGCCGCCTCTCCTCTCTTCTCTCTCCTCTCCTCTCCTCTCTTCTCCTCTCCCATCCTTTACCCCACTGGTCCCTTCCTATACGCGAATGTCTCTCACACACACACACACACATTAGAGTCAAACACGCATGCATGCGCACACACACACACACACAGCAAATCATATTTCAGTTCTATTACAGCTCCCACCTTATCTTCTCTAATTTCTTCCCCTCTTGTTGTTTTTCTCTCTTCTGTTCCTACCTTTTTCAGTCTCCGTCCCCTCTGATTGATTCTCTTTCCATGATGTCCTGAATAAGACCATTTTTGGTGCTTTTCCATTAGTCCTAAATGATAGCATTAGCTCTTATTGATCCCTGAGGAGGAGAGGAGAGAGGGAGCTGTGGAGATGTGTCTCTTAGGTGTGCAGCACTGAAATTCAGAAGCCCCCCCCTTCCCTCTCTGTTTCTCCTCACTTAGTCTCTCTCTCTCTCTCTCTCTCTCTCTCTCTCTCTCCTCTCTCTCTCTCTCTCTCTCTCTCTCTCTCTCTCTCTTTCTCTCTAGGGTTAGGGTTAGGCTATCTCTTCCCCACTCTCTCATCACTCTGCCCCTCACTGAGGTATTGAGGTATTGAGATCCTGGCCAGTCTCTCACATTGCCAAGCATGTTAAGAGGTTCTGCTTCTTGTGTGTGTGTGTGTGTTATGGAGGGTTTGGTCATCCGATGTACTCAACAGCCACTCCCAGCAGGTTCTCTAATTTGGTTTGTTTCCCCGGCAACTGCTGCCTGAGGCCAGCAACTGCTGCCTGAGGCCAGCAACATCCCTCCCTCCTAACCCTCTCCCTCCTAACCCTCTCCCTCCTAACCCTCTCCCTCCTAACCCTCTCCCTCCTAACCCTCTCCCTCCTAACCCTCTCCCTCCTGCCCCTCTCCCTCCTAACCCTCTCCCTCCTGCCCCTCTCCCTCCTGCCCCTCTCCCTCCTAACCCTTCCCCTCCTAACCCTCTCCCTCCTAACCCTCTCCCTCCTAACCCTCTCCCTCCTAACCCTCTCCCTCCTAACCCTCTCCCTCCTAACCCTCTCCCTCCTGCCCCTCTCCCTCCTGCCCCTCTCCCTCCTGCCCCTCTCCCTCCTAACCCTCTCCCTCCTAACCCTCTCCCTCCTGCCCCTCTCCCTCCTGCCCCTCTCCCTCCTGCCCCTCTCCCTCCTAACCCTCTCCCTCCTAACCCTCTCCCTCCTGCCCCTCTCCCTCCTAACCCTCTCCCTCCTAACCCTCTCCCTCCTAACCCTCTCCCTCCTAACCCTCTCCCTCCTGCCCTCTCCCTCCTGCCCCTCTCCTCCTAACCCTCTCCCTCCTGCCCCTCTCCCTCCTAACCCTCTCCCTCCTGCCCCTCTCCCTCCTGCCCCTCTCCCTCCTAACCCTCTCCCTCCTAACCCTCTCCCTCCTGCCCCTCTCCCTCCTAACCCTCTCCCTCCTAACCCTCTCCCTCCTGCCCTCTCCCTCCTAACCCTCTCCCTCCTGCCCCTCTCCCTCCTAACCCTCTCCCTCCTAACCCTCTCCCTCCTAACCCTCTCCCTCCTAACCCTCTCCCTCCTAACCCTTTCCTCCTAACCCTCTCCCTCCTGCCCCTCTCCCTCCTAACCCTTTCCCTCCTAACCCTCTCCCTCCTAACCCTTTTCCTTCCACTGTTCATGAATGTCCCCCAGTTTCAGTGCGGCAACATCAAAGTCCTGTGTGTGCGTGTGTGTGTGACTGTGTGGGAGTACAGGGGGACATTAAAAGAGGGCATGGAGGAGGGCGGGTGTGGGATTAGAGGACCGTAGTGTGTGCAGCCACAGGAATGGAGGAGGAGTGTCGTGTTATGGAAACGTTCTGAACCTGCAACCTCTTGATCTGGAGTGAAATGCTCTACCCCTGAGAACCATCCAGCTATACTCTGCAACACTCAGTTATACTGTTCAGTACCAAGTCATAGCCAGCTACACTCAGTTTTGCCCAGCTATATCCAATAAAACCCAGCAATATCCAGGAGTACCCTGCTATACCTTATGACCCCAGTTATAGTCAGTTATAAACTTCAAGGCTGTTTTGATGTCTGTTCATCAGGAGATGTTCATTCACCAGTACTGATGGTGGACTGTGTGTGTCTTCTGTTCATCAGTATTAGACCAGACCAAAGCAATGAGGCGGCAGCACAGTTCAATCGCTGGTCCAGAACAATAGATGAAAGACTGAGTGGTGGAGGATGGCCGGGGGGGTGGGGTGGTGGGGAGTGGGGGAGGAGGTGAGGGGAGAGGGGAGAGAGGAGGACAGGGAGGGGAGGAGCAAGGGGAAAGGAGGGAAGAGGGTGAGACAGGTTGAGTGGTGAGGAGGGGAGGAGGAGGGGAGGAGGAGGGGAGGGGAGGAGGAGGGGAGGAGGAGGGGAGAAGAGGAGGGGAGGGGGGGGGGAGGAGGGGGAGGAGGAGGAGGGGAAGAGGAGGGGAGGAAAAGGAGGGGAGGAGGAGGGGAGGAGGAGGGGAGGGGAGGTGGAGGAGGAGAAAGGGGAGGAGGGGGGGAGGAAGAGGGGAGGAGGGGAGGGGAGGAGGAGGGGAGGAGGAGGAGGAGGGGAGGAGGAGGAGGGGAGGAGGAGGGGTGGGGGGGGAGGAGGGGGGGGAGGAGGGGGGAGGAGGGGAGGAGGGAAGGAGGCGAGGGGAGGAGGGGAGGGAAGTCTTCACCTGAAGTGTTCATTTGCCCCTTCATCCCCACTTTTGATCTGAGCTTGGCTGGGCTGGTCTGGTCTGGCGCCAGGTCTTATTAATCTGACGTGATGGCATATTAGCAGAATACAATAGAAAAGAGTACAGAAGAATAGAGTACAGTAGCATTTTATTGATCCCCTGGTGGGAATTTGCTCAATATTGACCAGAGATCTGCTCAGAGTGTTGAAATCCTACTATGTTTCTGGTGAGAGACGTGACCAAGCCGTGCTTGTGTTGGTTCAGTGACTTGTGTGATTTGTGTTCTCAAGTGTTTGTGAGGGTTCTCAGAGAAAGTAGAGGGAGGGAGGGGGAGGAGAGGGAGGGAGGGAGGGCGGGCAGGGGAGGAAGAGAGGGAGGTAGGGGGAGAGAGAGAGGGATACAGTGAGACACCGCAGATTTTACATGTTGGGGTTACCATGACTACAGGGCAGTTGACACACAGAGGTCGACATCTCCCCCGGTGACAGCTACTTGGAAAATACCTCCCTAGAGAGGGGGAGGGAGGGAGGGAGAGAGAGGGGGGTGGGGCACCTTGACTGTGTTTGTAACTTATGGTCTGACCACTCACACAGGGAGCCAGCCAGTCCATGATAACAGGAGCGTGAGGAGAGATAGAGGGGAGGATCAGAATGTTTCTGTTTCATTCGCAGGGATGAAAGGATGCCTCCCATGCTGGTCCTGGGTCCCTGTGTGAAGCCTACTGCACCCTGCCATGAATAATCATACTGCCATGTTGGGTCTGTGATGTGAACAATGTTCTTTTTCTCTCCAGTTACTTCAGAGGGCATGGCTAGGATTCTGTAGCACATTAAAAGTAGATGAAGGTGCTTGGATAAAAAGAGAGGGCGAGAAAGCAATAAATAGAGGGGAACAGAATAAAAGAGAGAATGAAAAAGTGTGAGAGAGAGGGGCCCTGGTTGCCTCTGTAAACTCCAGATGAATACGTTTACTGAGACAGACAGACAAAGAGCTGTTTCAGTCTGTCTCCAAGGCGCTAGCTAGCTAGCTAGCAGCAGAATAGCCTGGCTGTGAGGAGAACCTCTCATTCTCACCAACCTGCCAAAACAGACCTCATTTCACCATAGCCTCCTTATACACTTTCAAATGCAAATGAAAACACACACACCACACACACACAAACACACACGACGCACCACACACAAACACACACGACGCACCACACACACACAAACTGCACAGACCCACACATGTCAGAGGGACTGGTAATCTCTCTGAGGCCTGACTAGGGGTGAGAAAAGAAAGGGCAAAGCTGCTTGAGTTTAGACCAATCGGTGCTTGCTTTCCTGAGCTGTACAGCTGAGTGCTCTGGAATGGAATTGTAGAGAGAACTAGAGAAAGGGAGGTGTAAAGTAGGAGAGAGAGAGGAAGTAGGAGAGAGAGAGGAGAGAGAGTCACTCTTCTCCACTTTGCTCCACCCACCCCCCCTCACCTTCACCCACCCCCCCTCACCTTCACCCACCCCCCCTCACCTCCACCCATCCTCCCTCCCTCCCCCCCTCACCTCCACCCATCCTCCCTCCCTCCCTCACCTCCACCCATCCTCCCTACCTCACCTCCACCCCTCCTTTCTCTCTCTCTACTCTTTCTCCTTGACACAACTTTCCTGCACTCTTTCCTCTGCCCCTCCCTGGAATACTTTTAAAGAGAAAGAGAAAGAGAAAGGGAGAGAAGGAGAGAGGGAGAGAGGGAGAGAGGGAGAGAGGGAGAGAGGGAGAGAAGGAGAGAGGGAGAGAGGGAGAGAGGGAGAGAGGGAGAGGTAAGATGAGGATGAATATGATGTTAGTAATGATGATGATAATGGTGGTGAAGGAGAAGAGGAGGAGGAAAAATGATGCATGTGTAAGTACAGCAGTTGTGGTCAAGACATTCTTCAACCACCTGCTCCTTTCAAAAAAAAATATTGTGAAAATACGTTTAAAGGTTGATTTTTTGGGGGGAAAGGTTTTTTATTTATAAAATTCTTTCTAAACTTTATTTGGGAAAATATTCTTTCAACCTTTCCAAACTTCAGTCTTTTTAAACATGAATATCTGTACTTCTACTTGAGTGAAGGATGTGTGTACTTTGCCATCTCTGCACACACACACACGCACACACACACACACACACACACACACACACCTAACTCCCCTGTGTCTGTCAGTAGCAGCTGTTTGGACAGTGGGGGGGCTTCCTGCACGAGTCTCTGTCCTGCTAGAGGACACACACAAAAGTGCAGCAAAGACACACATGCTCAGTCCCTCATACACACACACACACGTGTAGACACATACAGTCGCAGAAATACAAGAAAACTGGTGAGATGAAGTGACATACTAAGGGGTCGGAAGAGAGAGGATGGGAGGAAGACAGTCAGAAATGACATGTAGTTTCAGCTGTCCTGTGTTCCTCACCTCCCCCTCCTCACATCCCCCTCCTCACCTCCCCCTCCTCAACTCTCCTCCTCAACTCTCCTCCCCCTCCTCACCTCCCCCTCCTCACCTCACCTCACCTCCCCCTCCTCTCCTCTCCTCCCCCTCCTCTCCTCCCCCTCCTCCTCTTCTCCTCCTCTCCTCCCCCTCCTCTCCTCCTCCTCTTCTCCTCCTCTCCTCCCCCTGGGACCTTCCTCAACAGGTCCAGACTTCTAGATCTTTCCAGGCTGTTAATTGCAGTGTTAAAATGAACGAGGGACCATGATGACTCACCATGTCTGCTGCCCCCTCCCCTCTCCCCCATCTCCTCCTCCTCATGCAGCTATGTATTAGAAGCTGTCCTTGTGCCCCCCCCCCAGCTCCTCACCTCACCCTCCTCTGTGAAGCAGATTCAGACACAGCAGGCACACGCGCACACACACACATCCATATTGCGACACCAGAGCAAGCCAAGCTTAAGACATGAAAATTCATGACGGATCTAGACAGTTGTGCTCTGTCACCATGGTCACCTGGAACGTCATGACAGGACTCTTATGCTTCATCTGCTCCCACCCCCTGAAGAGAACAGGGCCAACATATAGAACTGTATAGAACATAGAGCTGTTTAGAACACAGAAATGTATCTCCTTGTGTATAGAACACAGAACTGTCTCCTTGTCTTTCCTTGTCTCTCTCCCTCTATTATACACTTTCCTTATCTGTCTTTCTCTCCTGTCTGTCCTTTTCTTACATACATACACACAACACACACACACACACACACACACACACACACACACACACACACACACACACACACACACACACACACACACACACACACACACACTCTGTCTCCTTGTCTTAATCTATCTTAGTGTGTCTGTCTTCCCCTCCCTCCCTCCCTCCCTCCCTCCTCTCTCTCACCCTCCCTCCCTCCCTCCTCTCTCTCACCCTCCCTCCCTCCCTCCCTCCTCTCTCTCACCCTGCTGTTCTGTGTTCACACGTTGAGTCCCTGCTTAGCATGACTGCCTCCAAAACACCCTTTACCTTCCCCTTTCTACCCCCCCCAACACACACACACCTACCCCCCAACACACACACACCTACCTACCCCCGTACCCCCCCAACACACACACACCTACCCCCCAACACACACCTACCCCCCAACACACACACACCTACCCCCCAACACACACACACCTACCCAAACCCTCTCTACTCTCCCCCACCGCCCCGACACACACGCTACGGGAGAGCACTACACACACAAGCTCTCCATACGGTGTGGGAGTCTTTCATCTTTGGATCCTTGAGAGACGAGCTTCATATGCTCTCCAGCTGCTGAGGGAGAACACGCACACACCACAGGAGAATACACACACACACACACACAAACCACAGGCTTACACACACACACACGCACACACCACAGGAGAATACACACACACACACACACAAACCACAGGCTTACATACACACACACGCACACACCACAGGAGAATACACACACACACACACACAAACCACAGGCTTACACACACACACGCTGGATTGCGGAGCAGAGTTCAGCTCCGTGCTCAAAGTAGGACACTGTTTGTTTGTGTTGTCTCATTGTCTCATGAGCCAGAGTCACGTTATGTAAGACCTCCACAGCCAGGGAGGGGGTGTGTGTGCGTGTGCGTCTGTCTGTGTGTGTGTCTGTGTGTGTCTGTCTGTGTGTGTGTGCGCGTTCAGCAAAGAGAACAACTGTGTGTGTGTGATAGTTGACATGCTAAATGAATGCAATGAAGACAGTAAAGAACACATTTAAGGAAGGCTGAATTGGACAGAGGGCCTGATTACACTAGTCCAGTCCCAGCCTGCGTCCAGAGCAAGCACTGTAACACACACACACACACACACACACACTCACACACACACACACACAGACATACACTCACATGTGCACATGCACACCCAACAGGAGAGTGCCACAAACACACATACATTACCATGTAGGCTATAACTAGCAGCTAAGTGGCTGAACTAGGACACTGTAGCAGATGAATATTTAGTGTTTCTCCAGAGAATATGTGGTTATTCATAGTAAAGTGACTCATATCCTACGATATCCTGTAACAACAGGAGAAACTAATTCATGACATAGGCTTCTAAGTTCATCACGAGTTATCTTCACCTCTCCAGCGTACCATTGAACTCTGGTGTGTGTGTGTGTGTGTGTGCTGCTACCATGCGAGTGCCCCAGTCCCAGCTGAGCCAAACCTTATTTATGACACTGACCTCAGAGTTATTGTGGTGCAATAGCTGATTAAAGAAGTGCCACCACTATCAATCTGAGTGTGTGTGCGTGTGAAAGAGTGTGTGAGAGAGTGTGTGTGTGTGTTTGAGAGAGGGTGTGATAGAGTGTGTGTGTGTGTGTTTGAGAGAGGGTGTGAGAGAGTGTGTGTGTGTGTGTTTGTGAAGGCTGAAGGTGACAGATGCACCTCTCGCTTGACTTAAACCATCATGGTTCCATCCTCAACTGTGATTGGGTCATTTGAGGGTGATGTTCCCTTCCGACCAATCAATCACTGTGCGTTTGATGTACTCTCCTGTCCCCTCCCCTCTCCTCTCAACTCAGCCCCTCTCTTCTCCTCCCCTCTTTTTCCCCTCCTTTCCTCCTCTTCCCACTCTCCTCTCTCCTCCCCACTCTCCTCTCTCCTCCCCACTCTCCTCTCTCCTCCCCACTCTCCTCTCTCCTCCCCACTCTCCTCCCCACTCTCCTCTCTCCTCTCATGTAGATTACCAGTGGATTTTAGGTCAGGTTTAGAGTCCAGTGACTGTTTATGGAAATATTACAAAAGCCTCAACACAGGACAGAACTATTTGCACAACCTTGACTTTGGTCGTTCTCCTCAGTGTTCAGTCAGCTGTGCCCACGTTATCCACCTGGGAACAACACTTTGTTTCATGTCTCTCTGTCCTGGTCGTCACATTTATCCTTCTACTGCGCTCCTTCCTCCCCTCACCTCCTCCCCCTTCCTCCCTCACCTTCTCCCTCACCTCCTCCCCCTTCCTCCTTCACCTCCTCCCCCTTCCTCCCTCACCTCCTCCCCCTTCCTCCCTCACCTCCTCCCCCTTCCTCCCTCACCTCTTCCCCCTTCCTTCCTCCCTCACCTCCTCCCCCTTCCTCCCTCACCTCTTCCCCCTTCCTTCCTTCCTCCCTCACCTCCTCCCCCTTCCTCCCTCACCTCTTCCCCCTTCCTTCCTCCCTCACCTCCTCCCCCTTCCTCCCTCCACAGCCTAATTTCTCCTAATTTCTCCTACCCCCCTCTCCATCACCTAATCCCCTCAATCACCTCCTCCTTCCTCAACCCCCTCCTCCCAGAGGCTACATTGTCAGCATTGGTTGACCCTGAACTTGACCTCTGACCCTGGCAGTCCCGGGACAGCCAGGTTCTAATCCACCTCTCATTGATCTGACAGGGTTTCAATACTCCTTCAGTGCTCTTGCCTAGTTCCCTCAGATCACTTTGATCCGGCACTGCAGGGAGAAACATCAATACTGTAAACATCAATACTCTTAATAAGCTTCCTCTTCCTGCAGACTAGTGAAATGGTGGATCCTGTCACAAGAAACGTACCAAACTCCTGCTCTGCGTCAGGGGTGAGGCTGTGTGAGGCTGGGGGAGGCTGGCTTAGGCTGGGGAGGCTGGGGGAGGCTGGGTGAGGCTTGCTGAGGCTGGGTGAGGCTGGGGGAGGCTGGCTGAGGCTGGGTGAGGCTGTTTACTGGTTTGTTGACGTGTTGTTGACGTGAGCTCACGGGAGATAATGCACCTTATTGATCGCACATTGTCTCTGATTATCAGACCCTGTCAAGGAGGGAAGAAGGATGGAAGGGGGGAGGGGGGGAGAGACAGAAGGGGAGGGAGGGGGAGAGACAGAGGGGGAGGGGGGGAGAGACAGAGGTTGTACAGTATGGTCATATTTATGGTTACATGTATGTAACAGGAGCTGGTAAAAAGGTCTGCATGTGAGCAATCTTCAAATAGCGCTAGAATAAAAACATACCTTTTTCCCATGTGTGGAAGAAGACACTCAATATAATACAGATTTTCTATATTGATGCATTATTAACAAATAATTCACTTTTGATGCATTTCAGTCCCTTTTGCAAGTAACTGGATGAATCATGAAATTAAATTAAGTATAAAAAGAGTAAAAAACGTACTGTAGTTGGTGAGTCAAGGACATTTTGTTTTTGTATTCAGCGAGTGACTTTTGTGAAAGTTAATTCTTGCATTCCCATGCAATTTGAAAATCTAGTGAAGTTTGGGCAAGCTTAAATGTTGCTTTAGGCATTGTTACACTGGACGGGAGAGAGGGAGAGAGAAAGAGAAAGAAAGAGAGAACTAGGATGAGACAAATGCTGAATTTTACATGAGGTTGTTGCCTCAAGACATATTCAATAATGAATCAGCCTAAAGAATCCAAACTCCACAACCGCATTTAAAACGAGACATACATTTCTGCTTAAATACTGGTGTGTGTGCGAGTGTGTATATTACTGCTTATACTGGTGTTGGACGTGTAGGAGGGCAAGGGGTTAAGAAAGCAGCATAAAGTATTGTGTTGGAGAGGAAGGTGTGTGTGTGTGTTAACTGGACAGTTTACGTAGGAGTTGTGTGTATGTGTATTTGTGAGTGTGTGTGTGAGTGTGTGTGTTGGCTGGATGGCAGGAGGTGTGTGTGAAGGTGAACATGTTGGCTGCTGGGTCTGATTCCTCGAGTGTGAGGAGGTGCAGCAGGTGCTGGGAGCAGAAGGCTGATGGGAGGGTGGAGGAGGAGGAGGGGTGAGGTGTACAAGGACATCGAGGGGAAGATGAGGGGATGATGGGAGGAGGATCAGTTAGTTGTGGATGAGGTAAGGAGGAGTGGTAGAATGAAGGAGGGGCTGGTGGAGGGGAAGGGGGGAGGAGGAAGGAAGGGTGGAGGTGATGTATTAAAGAGTGTGTGTGTGTGTTGGCAGGTTCAGTAACATTCTGGCACGCATTCTAGAATCTCAATATTGGCTTATTAGAATCTTGATACTGGCTGACTGTTAGTTGGCTGGCTGGTAGCTGGCCGGCTAGATAAATGACTGACTGATAATTGGCTTACTGCTAGCCAACTAGCTGGCTGTTAGCTGGTTGGTAATTTCACTGACTGGCTGATTTGTAATGGGAGTGGAGGGTGGAGGAGGAGGGAGAAGGGAGTGGAGGGTGGAGGGAGTGGAGGGTGGGTGGAGGGAGTGGAGGGTGGAGGGAGTGGAGGGAGGAGGGAGAAGGGAGTGGAGGGTGGAGGGAGTGGAGGGTGGGTGGAGGGAGTGGAGGGTGGAGGGAGTGGATGGTGGAGGGACTGGAGGGTGGACTCTAGTAATGAAGTAATTCATCCTCTTCATGTCACTGTGACGAGTTCTGCGTGTAGCTGAAACTGCTCTGGCTTCGTTCTGCTTAAACTGCAGGAGTTGGAGAATATTTCCTAAAAAAGGTTTCCCGTCAGAGGAGTCATTTTGTCAGAGAGGGGATAAGGCTCAGTCCTGAAGCTCTGTTGGTTTAAGCTAAACTCTCATCTTCACAAGCTTATGTCTGTACTTCAAAGCTCTGTGGAATGTGTGTATTAGAAGTAGGTCCTTCATTTATACCTCCACCCAGCATAAGAAACCAGTCAACATGAATCAAAAAGTATTTTATTACACAGTCATTAATCCATAAGAGTGAACTGATAACAAACCTCTAGTGCTACCAGTATTAGGCACAATGTATTCATTTTATGAGGAAGAGGAGGGGGAAGAAGAAAAGACCTGGTAATCTTCACAGGCGCTGCAAATCGTGGAAAACTAACCGCAGTTTAAAAAAGTGAGTCATCGTGGTCACCATTAAAAATGTGTCTGATGTTGCAGAGTAGTTACCCTGCTGTAAACTCTGCACAGCGTCAGTTGGGGATTAAAATGGACAAACGCAACAAGCTTCTGTGCAAATGTCTTCAGACCAACTCAAGAAATCCAGCAAATTCAAAATCATTTTAAAGAATCCAAAAATACAACTTGGTATCAAAGTTTAAGAATCCTCATCGACTAATTATCATCTGTAGACAACCGAAGTGCAATTTTCATATCGCAAAACACAGACTATGAAGTATGATATTGGTTTGTGTGGTTTCGGTAGCTTGGGTGTTTTCTAAAGGTGCTTGCACACTGCCCCAACTAAACCAACAAACCAGAGTTTGGCCAGTGTGTGCGGTGTTTGTTGGCAGATGGTATTTGTCAGTGAACGTGTTAGTTGTCAGGTTGCTGTGCACTGATTTCCAACAACTCAGAAAAAATATTGACTTAACGGAAGCTGTTTCTGTTTCCTTGGCGACAGCCCTGATGACTGTAAAATACATTGAAGAATTATATCACTGCTCATAATTCATTGATGGGAATCGATTCCGACCAACACAGCACTAATAGGTAACCGGTTCTTTTTTTGTGTTGACTTATTGTGAAATTGCATCCCATTCCTTTTAACATAACTATTAAAACACAGCTATGTGTTTTAATCAGAAAGATCATCTGTATGAATGCTGGCTAGCTAGATGGCTACAACTGTGAAATGTTGCCTACTGTAGTGTCTGACCACATACTGTTAGTTGTTGGTTAGCTAGCTATGCTAGTTAGCTGCTTACACAACGATTGTGTTGGTCAGTGTGTGCTTGCCAACTTTTTCTGCCAACATTGTGAAGGTGGTAGATTAAAACGGAAACAACAAGATGTTGTTGTATGTTGGGACAGTGTGCAAGTAAGTCTGGAGGTTCAGATGATAGCAGAGGGAGCTGTGTGGTCAACAGGCAGGTTTTGTTTAAAAGGTATGACAAGAATACAATTCAGGTGTAAACAACGTTTACTTTAAACTGCTTTTGAATTTGACACAGTACCCATCCCGTCCTGTTCTCTGTGGGGCAGTGTTAGTTAGGCAATTAGAGAAAAGCTAATTTTTTATATATTTTTTAATAGTCAATCCTGTTGGAAGTTGGAATGATATCATGGTGATTCACTCAATATAAAGAATGAGCAATAACACACACTCTCTCTCACACACACACACACAAACATTTTACACGTGCATGTTGAAGTTCACTGGTACCCCAGAGAGGTGAAGAGAGACACGAGGAGACGTCTTTCAGTCTCGTCCCTGTCGCTGTCCAGAGGTGCGGGTCTGTACGGAAGCATGGTGTGAGGGGCTCCTTGTGCTTTGATGCAGGGGGAGCAGAACCAACCAATAGGGTTTCTCCTGGATGCCCTGCTGCTCTGTCATTGGTCCCTGCACATGCCACTCAGGCCTGGGGCAGTGTCAGTGTATCTGAGGTGGCGTTTGGCAGGGCAACAGGACAGGGGTGTAGGTGTCGTCCCCCCCCTCCCGCCCTCCCCCCCCCCACATGACCTCTGGGTGACCCATGGCTCCTGTGACCTTGCAACCTCTGGTTCTGGTGGCTGTGTTGGAACACCCGAAACACCTGTGGGGACAGGAGCAGACACTGAGAAACCCAGGACACACACACACACACACACACACACACAGACACACAGACACACACACACACACACACACACACACACACACACACAGACACACAGACACACAGACACACAGACA
The DNA here is from genome assembly GCF_963692335.1 of Osmerus eperlanus. NCBI lineage: Eukaryota > Metazoa > Chordata > Actinopteri > Osmeriformes > Osmeridae > Osmerus > Osmerus eperlanus. The sequence continues at coordinate 21,773,850 of NC_085022.1, read as the reverse complement.
CACAACACAGACACACAGACACACAGACACACAGACTGCTGCATTCCTTTGGTTTTGGCTCGGAGGCAAACAGACAACCTCCCTGCCCTCTCTCTTTCTTCTACCTCTTCTTTCTGTCACTATCCCTCCTCCCCCCCCTCCCTCCTCTCCTCCCCCCTCCCTCCTCTCCTCCCCCCCCTCCTCCTCTCCTCCCCCCCTCCCCCCTCCTCCCCCCCTCCCCCCTCCTCTCCCCCCCCCCTCCACTCCCCCCCCCCCCTCCCTCCTCTCCCCCCCCCCCTCCCTCCTCCCCTTTGTCAGCATTCTTCATATTGTTCTGGAACGATCTGAATGAGTCCCAGACTAGTTCCACCCAGACTAGCTCCACCCAGACTAGCTCCACCCCAGACTAGCTCCACCCAGACTAGCTCCACCCCAGACTAGCTCCACCCCAGACTAGCTCCACCCAGACTAGCTCCACCCAGACTAGCTCCACCCAGACTAGCTCCACCCAGACTAGCTCCACCCAGACTAGCTCCACCCAGACTAGCTCCACCCAGACTAGCTCCACCCCAGACTAGCTCCACCCAGACTAGCTCCACCCCAGACTAGCTCCACCCAGACTAGCTCCACCCAGACTAGCTCCACCCCAGACTAGCTCCACCCCAGACTAGCTCCACCCCAGACTAGCTCCACCCAGACTAGCTCCACCCAGACTAGCTCCACCCAGACTAGCTCCACCCAGACTAGCTCCACCCCAGACTAGCTCCACCCCAGACTAGCTCCACCCAGACTAGCTCCACCCCAGACTAGCTCCACCCCAGACTAGCTCCACCCAGACTAGCTCCACCCAGACTAGCTCCACCCAGACTAGCTCCACCCCAGACTAGCTCCACCCAGACTAGCTCCACCCAGACTAGCTCCACCCCAGACTAGCTCCACCCAGACTAGCTCCACCCAGACTAGCTCCACCCAGACTAGCTCCACCCCAGACTAGCTCCACCCAGACTAGCTCCACCCCAGACTAGCTCCACCCCAGACTAGCTCCACCCAGACTAGCTCCACCCCAGACTAGCTCCACCAGACTAGCTCCACCCCAGACTAGCTCCACCCAGACTAGCTCCACCCAGACTAGCTCCACCCAGACTAGCTCCACCCAGACTAGCTCCACCCAGACTAGCTCCACCCCAGACTAGCTCCACCCCAGACTAGCTCCACCCCAGACTAGCTCCACCCAGACTAGCTCCACCCCAGACTAGCTCCACCCAGACTAGCTCCACCCCAGACTCCACCCAGACTAGCTCCACCCAGACTAGCTCCACCCAGACTAGCTCCACCCAGACTAGCTCCACCCAGACTAGCTCCACCCAGACTAGCTGGTCTCAGAGGAGTGGGATAAGATCACAGAAGACAGGCACACACAGATACATTTACATTTACATTACATTTATTCATTTAGCAGACGCTTTTATCCAAAGCGACTTCCAAGAGAGACACACCACTCACGCTCTGGTACTCCTCAGGTCACTCCACTTCATACCTTTCTCTCTCTCCTTCTCTCTTTCTGTTTTTGTATACCTCTCTCTCTCCTTCTCCATCTCACTATCTCTTTGTTTGTCTCCCCCCCCTTCCTCTTTGATCAGTGTGACAGATTTTAATGACGGCAGCAGAAAGCACAAAAGCAGGATTCCAACGCATTCAACAGCTTTTATACTGGCAGAGTATCTATTCAGTAGAAATAGCATTCCGTAGCTTGGGCTGAAATAAGCACAGGGCCCCATCAAGCCTGTGATGACACTAGGAAGCGTGATATAAAACCAAATTCCTTAAACCTTTAAGTAGCTTTAATTATGCAAAACATGGTGGCATCCATCTTGAGAAGCAGCTTGAGTCAAAGCTGGATATTGGTGTGTGTGTGTGTGTGTGTGTGTGTGTGTGTGTGTGTGTTAGCAGACTGGAGATAGAAGGAGGGACAGAGCTAAAATAGATCATTTTAATAAGCTTCTCTGTGTGTGTGAGTAAGAGTGTGTGTGTGTGTGTGTGTAAGCCTGTGTGTGTAAGAGTGTGTGTGTGTGTGTAAGCCTGTGTGTGTAAGAGTGTGTGTGTGTGTGTGTGTGTGTGTGTGTGTGTGTGTGTGTGTAGGCCTGTGTGAGTAAGAGTGTATGTGTGTGTGTAAGCCTGTGTGAGTAAGAGTGTGTGTGTGTGTGTAGGCCTGTGTGAGTATGTGTGTGTGTGTGTGTGTGTGTGTAGGCCTGTGTGAGTAAGAGTGTGTGTGTGTGTGTAGGCCTGTGTGAGTAAGAGTGTATGTGTGTGTGTAGGCCTGTGTGAGTAAGAGTGTGTGTGTGTGTGTAGGCCTGTGTGAGTAAGAGTGTGTGTGTGTGTGTAGGCCTGTGTGAGTAAGAGTGTATGTGTGTGTGTAGGCCTGTGTGAGTAAGAGTGTGTGTGTGTGTGTAGGCCTGTGTGAGTAAGAGTGTGTGTGTGTGTGTGTGTAGGCCTGTGTGAGTAAGAGTGTGTGTGTGTGTGTAAGCCTGTGTGAGTAAGAGTGTGTGTGTGTGTGTGTGTAGGCCTGTGTGAGTAAGAGTGTATGTGTGTGTGTAATAACTATGCATATCAAAATATAAGAATATGGGTCCTAATATTAGTCATTACCAGCCTGATAACTAATGTTCAACTTGAATAATTCAGTCCGCAGAGCCTAGCCAGGGCCTGCAGGGTCTACCCAGACCTGCTAGTCTGAAGGGTCTACCCAGACCTGCTAGTCTGCAGGGTCTACCCAGACCTGCTAGCCTGCAGGGTCTACCCAGACCTGCTAGCCTGCAGGGTCTACCCAGACCTGCTAGTCTGCAGGGTCTACCCAGACCTGCTAGTCTGCAGGTCTACACCTCCATGTCCTATCTAACAGGCCAAACAGGATGTCCTTCTACACCGCTAATGAATCATTATTATCATTTCTTATGCACACTAACTGCATGCAACAGTACGTACGTTGTAATGCCAGCTGTGACACACAGTAAAAAGTTAAAGCATGTGATTTTGGAAAGTCAGAAACCTTCTCCTTATTTCACCGGAAGCCACATCACATGCTAAGCTAACAGGCTAGCCACGCAGATGGTCATCATATTTACTACGTCAATCTCTTACTGCAGAATATGACTGTGCTGGTCGATGTGACAGCCAGCCATGATTCATCTTTCATGCTCTGGAAAGCTTTAAACTCTGGTCAGAGTTCACAGGCCCTTTAGTTGAGTCACACAAGACCAGCTCTGTGGCAACGTACAGCTTCTTAAACTGAGGAACTCAATCAGAACTGCAACCCATACATGTGGCTTAGACACACACACTAATACATATGCAGACTTTACACACACACACACACACACACACACACTCACTATTTTCCTCCTCCCTGCGTAACCATAAGCACACCAGGACTCCAACCGTTGATGAGAGTGCAGTGGGTTCCTATTACGTAGAGTTAGCTTAGTTCCCGGAAGAGCTCTCTACTCCCAGAACACAGGGCACATTAGTCTCTAATGATGACCCAAGGGAGAAGTGGCGTTAATACTGTTTCCACAACTGACAGCACTACCAATTGCACTGTTACTTATATATTTGAGTCATGTTATAATTTAATTCACATTTTTACTCTTTATTTATCTTAGATGATGGCTAGGCAGATGGCAATGAGCTGCTAATGATTAGCTTGCTAACATCCAACCTGGCAGCAGAACTGGGCCTGAGGCCTTCTCTCTCTGAGGGGAACCTCTCCTCTTACGCTTCTGAAGAGATCTAACAACATCCAGGTGCAGGGAGGAGAGAGGGAGGGCAGGAGAGGAGGAGGGCAGGAGAGAAGAGGAGAGAGGGAGGGCAGGAGAGGGGGAGAGAGGGAGGGCAGGAGAGAGGAGGAGAGAGGGAGGGCAGGAGAGGGGGAGGGCAGGAGAGAGGAGGAGAGAGGGAGGGCAGGAGAGGAGGAGAGAGGAAGGGCAGGAGAGAGGAGGAGAGAGGGAGGGCAGGAGAGGAGGAGAGGGGGAGGGCAGGAGAGAGGGAGGGCAGGAGAGGAGGAGAGGGCAGGAGAGGAGGAGAGAGGGAGGGCAGGAGAGGAGGAGAGGGGGAGGGCAGGAGAGAGGAGGAGAGGGGGAGGGCAGGAGAGAGGAGGAGAGGGGGAGGGCAGGAGAGGAGGAGAGGGGGAGGGCAGGAGAGAGGAGGAGAGAGGGAGGGCAGGAGAGGAGGAGAGGGCAGGAGAGGAGGAGAGAGGGAGGGCAGGAGAGGAGGAGAGGGGGAGGGCAGGAGAGAGGAGGAGAGAGGGAGGGCAGGAGAGGAGGAGAGGGGGAGGGCAGGAGAGAGGAGGAGAGAGGGAGGGCAGGAGAGGAGGAGAGGGCAGGAGAGGAGGAGAGAGGGAGGGCAGGAGAGAGGAGGAGAGAGGGAGGGCAGGAGAGGAGGAGAGGGGGAGGGCAGGAGAGAGGAGGAGAGAGGGAGGGCAGGAGAGAGGGAGGGCAGGAGAAGAGGAGAGGGGGAGGGCAGGAGAGGGGAGAGGGGGAGGGCAGGAGAGAGGAGGAGAGGGGGAGGGCAGGAGAGAGGAGAGGGGGAGGGCAGGAGAGAGGAGGAGAGGGGGAGGGCAGGAGAGGAGGAGAGGGGGAGGGCAGGAGAGGAGGAGAGGGGAGGGCAGGAGAGGAGAGGGGGAGGGCAGGAGAGAGGAGGAGAGAGGGAGGGCAGGAGAGAGGAGGAGAGAGGGAGGGCAGGAGAGAGGAAGAGAAGGTGAGATTGAGGTCAAAAGAGCAAGTAAACGTAATTTGAGAGAGCGAAAAAGGATGTGTCTGAGGGAGACAGTAGGGGGAACAGATGGAGGAAGATGGATAAAAGCATGTTTAGTGTCTGGGTGGCCAGTCAGGTACAGTTACTCCTGTCTACTGGGTGGCCAGTCAGGTACAGTTACTCCTGCCTACTGGGTGGCCAGTCAGGTACAGTTACTCCTGCCTACTGGGTGGCCAGTCAGGTACAGTTACTCCTGCCTACTGGGTGGCCAGTCAGGTACAGTTACTCCTGCCTACTGGGTGGCCAGTCAGGTAAAGTTACTCCTGCCTACTGGGTGGCCAGTCAGGTACAGTTACTCCTGCCTACTGGGTGGCCAGTCAGGTACAGTTACTCCTGCCTACTGGGTGGCCAGTCAGGTAAAGTTACTCCTGCCTACTGGGTGGCCAGTCAGGTACAGTTACTCCTGCCTACTGGGTGGCCAGTCAGGTACAGTTACTCCTGCCTACTGGGTGGCCAGTCAGGTACAGTTACTCCTGCCTACTGGGTGGCCAGTCAGGTACAGTTACTCCTGCCTACTGGGTGGCCAGTCAGGTACAGTTACTCCTGCCTACTGGGTGGCCAGTCAGGTACAGTTACTCCTGCCTACTGGGTGGCCAGTCAGGTACAGTTACTCCTGCCTACTCCCTCTTTCAACATCCCTCTCTCTCCCTCCCTGGCTCTTTTTCGCCTGCTGCAGTTGTTCAAAAATTAATGGTCTGAAATAAGATTCCCAGGCCTACACCAGGCTGCCCGTGCATCATTCATGTCCCTCCTCTTCTCATCCTCTACCTCCCTCCCCTCTCCTTCCTTCCTTCCTCCCTCCCTCCCTCCCTCCCTCCCTCCCTCCCTCCCTCCCTCCCTCCCTCCCCTCTCCTCCTCCATTTCTCCTGCTCTCCATCTCTCTCCCCCTCCTTCTCTCCATTTTCACTCCTACCCTCTTTCCTCTCTTTCTTTCTCCGTTCCTCCCTCTCCATCTCTCGGTTTCCCCCTGTGTGACACTAGGTTACCTCTCTCCTCCAGTCGAAGCGTGTATTTCTAGTTGCTGACCACAGTGTGGTGGGAGTCTGCAGTGTCTAGTCCCCCTCGGCCTGGTGTGTGTGTGTGGGGGTACTAACTAACACTATATGTTCTCTTTACATCTGATCTTCACTGACCCAGGGCTGTTTCAATGTGGTTACAAAATGCAGTGCACCCACAGTGGGAGGTGGGTGGATGATGATGACAGCCTTCTGACTGAACCTGTTATCTGGCCATCAGGAGGTCTCCAGCACTTTGTGTTCACACACAGGTGTGTACTTGTGTAACGTGTGTGTGTGTGTGTGTTTGTGTGTGTGTGTGTGTACACTACACTCAAGGATGATTGCAGAGAGAACAAAGGACCCTTCAAACTTGTTTTATTCATGATAGAAACAATCCAGCCATTAGTGTTGTACCGTAGACTCCATATTTCATGGGCTAAATGTACGTTTGGGACCTGCTTTCACATCGAACAGTTGATTTACTGCTGGGTGCTTCTCTCTCTCTCTGCTCTCCTCCCCCCTCCTCCCTCCTCCTCCCCCTCCTCCTCTCTCTCCTGAGCTCCAGTATGCTTCTGCAGCTTGTCAGCTAATAGCCAGTTAAAACCTGGAAAACCTCTTTAATGTTGATCACAAATCAATGTGTGAGTAGCTCAGCAGAGGGGTGTATATGAGGCTGTGTGTGTGCGGGAGGGGGTGTATATGAGGCTGTGTGTGTGGGGAGGGGGTGTATATGAGGCTGTGTGTGTGCGGGAGGGGGTGTATATGAGGCTGTGTGTGTGCGGGAGGGGGTGTATATGAGGCTGTGTGTGTGCGGGAGGGGTGTATATGAGGCTGTGTGTGTGCGGGAGGGGGTGTATATGAGGCTGTGTGTGTGCGGGAGGGGGTGTATATGAGGCTGTGTGTGTGCGGGAGGGGGTGTATATGAGGCTGTGTGTGTGTGTGTGATTGAGGTATGCAGTGTTTGGTCTGGTTGGCTGGCTACACAGTGTCTCCCCCCAGTACTCCACCCCCAGTATTACTCCCCAAGTATTCCTCCCCTCCTCCCCCAATGTTCCTCCCCTCCTCCCCCAGTATTCCTCCCCTCCTCCCCCAATGTTCCTCCCCTCCTCCCCCAGTATTCCTCCCCTCCTCCCCCAATGTTCCTCCCCTCCTCCCCCAGTGTTCCTCCCCTCCTCCCCCAATGCTCCTCCCCTCCTCCCCCAATGTTCCTCCCCCAGTATTACTCCCCCAGTATTCCTCCCCTCCTCCCCCAATGTTCCTCCCCTCCTCCCCCAGTGTTCCTCCCTCCTCCCCCAATGTTCCTCCCCTCCCCCCCCAGTATTCCTCCCTCCTCCCCTCCTCCCCAATGCTCCTCCCCTCCTCCCCCAATGTTCCTCCCCTCCTCCCCCAGTATTACTCCCCTCCTCCCCCAGTATTACTCCCCTCCTCCCCCAGTGTTCCTCCCTCCTCCCCCAGTGTTCCTCCCCTCCTCCCCCAGTACTCCTCCCCCAGTATTGCTGCCCTCCTCCTCCTCTGCTTCAGTCTGCAGACCCAGCCCTGCAGACAGAATGCAGTGACCCCAGCCTCATGGTGTAAGTGTTTCCTTTTGTTTCCCAGCGCTCCATTCACCAGAGTAACTCACACACTTTAACCTCCCCCTAGAACACGAGAATGGAAATAAGATCCCTCATTTCCTCTCTCTTTGTCTTTCAAACATAAGCACACGCACTCGTGCACACACTCCGTCAAACAGTTCCTCTGCATCGTGTGTAGCACACACACACACACACACACACACACACACACACACACTTCAGCCTCTCAGTGATAGTATCTGCCTTGTCATCCTTCTCCCAGTAGGCCGCAGACAAGCCTGGCTGTCTGGCTCACACTATGCAGAAGAACTGTGTGTTTCTTATCCACACAGATCAGTCTGCTCCCTTGTTTTCACATCAGAAGCAGGCAGAATTCACAGCACTCCTCACTTGAAAGCGTTTAAGAGCTTCAAGACAGGGCTGCCATTGGAGGATACTGGTGTGTGCTTACCAACGAGGCAAATTCACACAGTGAATACCTAAACGTGTCTGTACCGACAGGGAACCCCCCACCACATGTAGCTCTGGATGAAAGCGTCCGCTAAATGAATCATTACCAGCAGGAACAGACGGGGGGGGGGGGGGGGGGGGGGGGGGGGGTTCTTACCCAGCTGGACCGGTCTGTGCCTCCTCGTCTGTGCCTCCTGGTCTGTGCTAGGCAGGCAGGTGTTTCCAGGTGCTGACGAAGGCCGTGGGGGATGAGAGAGTAAGGCACGGTGGTGATGCTGTTCCAGGAGTCCGACGTGGGTCGTAGCAGTCCAGCGTCTTGCAGCGCTGCGTCCCAAAGTAGCCCCCCACCACGTACAGCTTGTTCCCGGACGCCACGGCGTGGCAGCTCATCCTCTTGGAGGTCATGTCCCCCACCCTTGTCCACTGGTTGGTCTCGCAGTCGTAGCGGTACGCCGAGGCGGCGGTGAACTCGGTGTCGCCGCCCATGATGAAGATCTGGCTGCCGAGCACGGCTGCGGCCGTGTAGCGCCAGGGCTGGGGGCACTCGGCCGCGATGGCCCAGCGGTTGTCCAGAGGGTCGTAACACTGCACCTTGGACGCTTTGTCCCTGTGGATGGTCGTTCCCCCGAACACAAAGAGCTTCAGCTTGGCGCTGACCACCGCCGCGTTGCTCACGCCGTCCCGCAGCGGCGCCATCATGGTCCACTTGTTGGTGAGGGGGTCGTAGCGCTCCACCTGCTTGAGCGAGACGGAGGGCGAGGCGGGGAACACGCCGGCGATGGCCGTGTGACCTCCCACCACGTACAGACAGTTCTCCAGCTCCGCCGACCCGTGGCCAAACCGCGCGATCAACATGGGCGCCCCTTTGGACCACTCCTCGTGCACCGTGTCGTATATCCACACGTCTTTAGAGACGCCGTTCTCCGAGCCCCGCCCCCCCGTCACGTAGACCTTGCAGCCAATGGCACAGGCGCTGAACTCCTTCCTGGGGCTCGGCAGGTCCGACTTGGGGATGATCTCCTTGGCCTTGTGGTCCACCTGGTAGATCTTGTCACACATGAAGGTCTGGCCTCCCAGGATGAGCAGGGTGTGTCCCGCCTTGCGTGGCCGGGCGCAGGGGCTGGTGACCACGCCGTCGTTCTGCAGGATCTTCTTCTTGCACTGCACGGCCTCTTCCACGATCTTCCGGCTCCTCTTATCTGACATGACCAGCTCCTCACGAGCCACGGCGTCGATGAGGCAGTCCGAGGGCAGCAGCGCCAGGCGGATCCCTCTCAGCAGGGCTGGGAGGTGGTCCCTGCGGGCCTCCAGGTCGTAGCGAACCCAGCGCATCACGGCGTCGAACACGATCTGCTCGTCCTCGATCTCCAGCTCGTCGCTGAGGATGAGCTCCAGCAGCTTGTCCTTGGAGAGACCGTGGAAGTCCTCGGTGTGGCGCACCGCCTCGAAGTGCACCAGGCACATCCTCCAGGAGAGCTCGTAGAGGCGCTTGCACTGGTGGGCGTCCGACAGCAGCATCATGCCCAGGCAGTTGGAGGAGTGCAGGTTCTTCTCCAGGAACTCGGCCGCCGCGTCGCGGATGTCGTGGAACTGCAGCATGTCCCCGGCCTCCAGGAGAGACTCTGCGTTCTCCTCGTTGATGATGATGCGCGACGAGTAGGCAAAGTCCAGCAGCAGCTCCAGCACTTCCGGGTGGACGCTGTCCCGGAAGTTTACGTCGCTGTCCACGCTTTCCCGCAAGCCGCCGCTGAACATGGCCTCGAAGTAGCGGCTGCAGGCGGCCAGCACGGCGCGGTGGCAGGGGAAGGAGCGCTCCCCCGCCCACAGCGTCACGTCCGTGAACATGCACTGCTTGCGGAGCGTGTTGAGGTGGGTCAGGACGCTGTCCGGGTGCGAGGGCTTGTGGAACAGGGAGATGTTCATGGACCCTGTGCTGGTCCGGGACTTGCGGTTCTCGTGGACGCTCACCGACATGGCTTCTGGGATCTCCAAGGTGTCACTCGTCCCAATCTCTCCAACTGGGAAAACAACGGAACAAAGAAAGGGAAAGAAAATTACTAAATATACCTTTAGCAGGCGCTCTTATCCAGAGCGACTTACAGTAAGTACAGGGACATTCCCCCCGAGGCAAGTAGGGTGAAGTGCCTTGCCCAAGGACACAACGTCATTTTGCACGGCCGGAATCGAACCGGCAAACTTCTGATTACTAGCCCGATTCCCTAACCGCTCAGCCACCTGACTCCCTGAATGTAAAACTAAGGCTTTGATCCAGCCTAATTTTCCCTCTAGATAGAGATCCCATCTGAAGTTGTCAACAGGGATTCATGGCGGGCGATTAAAGCAGGCATTTATGGAGTCAGGGAGTCAGGTGGCTGAGCGGTGAGGGACTCGGGCTGGTAATCAGAAGGTCGCTGGTTCGATCCCCAGCTCTGTCAAATGACGTTGTGTCCTTGGGCAAGGCACTTCACCCTACTTGCCTCGGGGGGAATGTCCCTGTACTTACTGTAAGTCCCTCTGGATAAGAGCGTCTGCTAAATGACTAAATGTAAATGTATTTATAAGCAGAAACTGCTGTAACTTTCATCTCACTCTCCGTCAAGAAGACAGTGGGTTTAACAGGGGGATAACATCTTTATATGAACATGCAATATTGCTGAAGCATTCAGCCAATATCACACTCAGCCATCTAGTATTTCTGGAACAAATTGATACTCATGGAAGCAGCCTACTTATGGGTCAAGCTCATTTCCCACAACACAGTCAACAGGCATCCATACAAACCTCTCGTTCAACCACCCATTAGATTAGGCACAACATTCAATTAACGAGGCCATTTTGATATCAGGCAAGTGGGCATTTCATCCAACAGTGAGACTGTAACTGAGAAGAGGCACCCTGGTGTTCCAGACACAGGCCAGGGCTTCTGCCCCTGGGTCATACCCACAACATGCACCATTGATTTCTTTTGACTGCAGGCTATTGTAAGGGAAACACACACCAGACAACAAAGAGATTATAAAAACCCTGTTTCAGCAAAACAACGTCATGGAATTGTGTTGACTGTGTTTGTCTGTGTGGGTGTGCGTGTGTGTGAGTGTATATCTGTGTGTGTGTGTGTGTGAGAGAGTGAGTGTATATCTGTGTGTGTGTGTGTGTGAGAGAGTGAGTGTATATCTGTGTGTGTGTGTAAATGTGCTGACATGCAGTTCAGGGTCCAGGGTAAACAGTCTAGGGGTGTGGGGGAGGGCGGGGGGGCCAGGGAGTGCGGGGGGGGGGGGGGGGGCAGGGAGTGCGGGGGGGGGGCAGGGAGTGCAGAGGGGGGGCTGTCAGATGGACCCGGGGGGGGGCTGCAGGCAGGCACACATCAGCAGGCTGGGACAGGAACCACAATGTCTGGCTGACAGGAACCACAATGTATGGGAGGGGGAGAGCAGTCAGTCACAAAAGACGGTGCACATGACAAACCGTGCAAATAGAGTGAGGGGGGGGGGGGGGTCATGGTTCTGCGGGGGGTTGAGAGGACACGGGAGGCTGGGGGAGGGTAGAGGATACCTTGGGTCTGATTTATGTCAAGTGGGTGGGGGGTGGGGGTGGGGGGGGTCTGGAGAGTTTAGACGGTCGTCCCGTAGCACCACTTACGCCGGCACAAGCTGCTGACCCAGGCACAGGCACTGACAGTGAGGGTGTGGGGGGAGTTCAGCATGTCCCCTGCACGGTGCCCCCTGCAGGCTGGGCTGATGGCTGGCGTCTGAGACAGGGGGGGTAGGTGGGGAACATCATAAATACATATTTTTGGGCAGGAGTGGGGGAAGGAAGTTAATAAAAGGAGTCGGGGTTAGAACATAACTTGTATGAAGAATATTTGGGGTAGGAAGAGGGGGGTTAAACTCAACATTATTAATTCAACCAGGTGACGGTGCACTTCCTTCCTGTCCAGACTCTGTCACTCCAGACCTGAGGACCAGCCTCCATCCAGGGCCAAACGAACCTCTGCCTCCATGGTGCTACAGCAGCGCTGAAAGGCAGCTCCTAATTAGCCTAGCCTCGTTAGCTCCTGGCAACCTGCAGACAAAGCCCCCCAGCTCTGCTGCTCGGACCGCTGGGCTGCAGAGAGGGGCCAGCGCCTGTGACTGAAGGCTTTCCAGGCTCCATTCATCAGGCCTGTTGGTATTCCACTGGTGGTGCTTAGACTGGCGACAGGAACTGTGTGTATGCGGTGAGGGTGTGCGTGTCAGTGTCAATCCCTTGCACTGCCTCCTCACAGCAAGCACTTTCATTTGAGTCATTTAGCAGACGCTCTTATCCAGAGCGACTTACAGCAAGTACAGGGACATTCTCCCCCGAGGCAGGTAGGGTCCTTGCCCAAGGACACAACGTCATTTTGCACGGCTGGGAATCGAACCAACAACCCTAATAGCCCGACTCCCTAACCGCTCAGCCATCTGACCCCCATAAGCATAAGCAAGCAGTTCTAGTTCCTAGCTTCAAGCGGTTCTCGTTCCTAGGTTCAAGCAGTTCTAGTTTCTAGGTTCAAGCAGTTCTAGTTCCTAAGTTTCGATTTGCACAAGGCCCTGTTCTGTGCTCAGGTGGTCTATCTGCATGCGGGTTCTCACCCTGCTCTCATGGGCCTTCCTTCCTCTGCAAATAATCCCAACATTAAAACAAGCACAACGGATCTGTTTTCTGGTGGTTTTCTGGTGATCTGCACGTGTGCCCGGCCAGGACACGGGTGATCCTGATGATGGGTAAGGCAGGAGTTGAGGTTGTGTGTGGTCCCTACACTCACATATCTACATCAAGCTTTCTGTGAGGCAGCTCTGAGACTAGCCGGGCCGGAGGGAGGGGGTGTGTACGAGAAAGCGAGACTGAGAAGGAATTAGAGGTAATTTCATTCTTTATAGCAGGCGAGGAATACAGCGAAGCTTCGCACTTTGCCACACTACTCTCACAGGAGCACATGGAGAGAGGAAGGATGGTTAGAATAACAGCATTAAGAAGCCTTTGATCGATTACAGAATCCGAGCCATTCTAGAACTCTTGATAATTAAATTCTGGACTCGTGGCACATCTCTTTTAAATGAATTCAATACTGGTCAAATACAGTTTTCTTACAATCTTAGTGCTAAAAGAACTATGCTGTCACTGGTAATTACCTGGTTATAACACTGTTATTTAACAGCCAGCGTGTTAGTTAGCATGCTGTTCTTATCAAATAAACATGCGTTTCACTGCAGGTCAGACAGTACCGGTACTACATGACCGTCGTCTAACTAACTAGACATGACTGTTCACAGCCGTATCTCTTCATAGCCATCACTAAAGACCTGGAATACATTCCTCATCCGCCGGATACATATTATGTATACGCCAATATCTTGTCTCTGTAGGAGGGCTGTTTGCCAGAAGCCCGTGTTTATTCGCCTGCTACCCCGTGTAAATCCCCTCCCCTCAACGGCAAACAGATACGATAAAAAAAAATGTTTAACACATGTTCAAAGGAGGAACCCCCCGACAGATGTCTGTCATATAGTGGTTTTCATTAAGGGCAATAAGGCTGGCGAGACATGTCTCACAATTATTACCATCAGCATTCCAATACACCGGGGACCATTGAGCACTTCGGTATTAGTTCATTGCAAGGATGTTCTTCTAGCTAACGTTAGTGGATGTAAGCCAACGCTTCCACGAGACAAAGAAGTCTTGTAGAGCGCAGCCCACGTTAGTAGTTGTTCAATTGCTACGTACAGGACTGGTATGCTCATACAATAACCCGAGTCTGACTCACTGCTTTACCTTCTTGCTTGAAATGCTAGCTCACTTCCTACAGCGGAGACGGCGCTGCAACTAATATTAGCTTAGCATGGAAGCTAACCAACGCATATCTACGTAAAACACTAGTCTATAGAACCAACTATTTCAAGGAACTCGACGGAAGGAAGCTCCAAGTGGACTAGTGTAGGAATGTAAAATGTTGTTTTGACAACATATTTTGTTCGCTTAATTGGTTTCCCCCTTGACTTTGTTGTACTGATTTCCAACTAGTACTATAAGAGCTAGTAAACACTTGAATTCTGACATTAAACATAACTTTAACAATGAAAGGTTTAATACTTACATAAATACTAATAGGATGGATACAAGTTAATCCAATGAGTAAAACTTTTCTGCCCGATGGGTAAAAACATAATTTCACTTTAAATTGTAGAAGTCCTTGGCTTTCATCTGTATCTATTACTGGGTTTCTTCAATCTGAAGAAAACAGAAAAAAAGATCGAACATCCACTGGCGTGTCGTTGAAAGGCGACTGACGTTTTCCCAAACCAATCCCGTCAGAGAGTTTTAATAGAGTCTGACAAACCACCAATCTGAATAGAGATCTCTTCGAAATGGGCGTTCGTTCGGACAAATTATAAACCAATCAAACGCTTGGGCGCTGCTCTTTTTTGGGGGGGAGGCAACAACAAAACAAAAGCACATTACTACATTGACTGTAACAATTTTCCCATTTTCATTCTAACCATACTGTTCAAATAAACTGGTGTAATTAAGACAACCAGTGTACATTCTTCATCTATGCTACTTGGTCCTGTACTGTAGCTCCAGATCGAGCGCTTGCTTGCTTGATTCATAACTCATCTTGTTTTCTCTGGCTAGATATCAGCTTGAACGCAGGTGCTGTGCCTAGTTTGAGGATAGTGGCATAGCATTAGATTTGTGATTCCTTGCTGTTGTCTTCGAAGTGAAGATATGTCCATACTGATGATAACTAACTGTAGAGCGCCACCTAATGGACATATACGAGCTAATCGAGCTCATTAAACAATTCAGAACTTGTTCAAGCATCTTTTTGCTTTGGGATTGAAAATTGAAAAATGAGGCCTGGGTATGTCTTGACACGAGTTATTTAATGTTGACGAATGTTCTCTTACATGGACGTGAACAATCACGTTTTAGGCATTACTTGCGTAAAGAAATTAGGCGTTTATGAGTCACCATAGAAACAAATCTTCTGAAGTCTTATTTCAGCTGCACCCTTGTGCTATTTTGTCAAATGTTCCTGCTGTAGGGCAAAGCCCAACCCCAACGTTTGCCTTGCGCAGTCAAGTCTTGGTAGGAAAATTCGAAAGGTAGGATACAATGTTAGAACACTGGTGTGAACACTCGTACCATAACCTCCAATCTATCAAATGAGTACCACGTGCACACCGCTAGAGGGCAGTAGAGAGACGCAGTTCCCAAAACGTACGGTGTTCGCTATTTGCTGTTGCGGAATATTCTGGCATTCCTCATCAAAAGAAAACATTGATTTGTCAGCAGTGTGCAAACCAAACCTCTTTGATGTCAGCTTTAAAACCAAACCTATCTTCACTAAATGCACACATGATAGTCCCAACGGGTAACACCAACAGACATCAAAAACATTGGTTTTCACACCAGTAGATAACGATTCACAGATCATTAATAGCCTCTCTGATGCCCAGATTTTACAGTTTTACAATTTGGGTTACTTTAACATAAGGCTCAAAAACATCACCAGACCAGTGTTTGCAGTCTCAGGGACTGGCGGCCGGATTTGGACAGAAGGATCAGAGATGGGAAGTAATTAGTACAAATACTTCCTTACTGTACGTAAATAGATTTTTCTGTTATCAGTACTTTACTTAACTATTTATTTTTCTTTGACTACTTTTTACTTTAACTCCTTACATTTATTACACTAATATCTGTAAAATGTAAGAAGTAGATAATACTTCTTACATTTCACAGCCAGGCTCGACTCTAGTTTAAATCTGTATGTGGCATGGTCAATATTATTTCTTGTCATTGCACGCCTTTTTTATTTCCTGACTATCACGCACAACAAACGTAAGTCTACGAAGTTTTCATGGAGCAAAGCAGAAGGAAACAAAATTTCCCTTCTTTTTTTTCTTTTTTCGAGAAAACTAGAAACATTTCTGTCTGGTGTTGTGTGTGAAAAAAAGTTAAAAGTTTCGAAAGGTTTAAAAAATAATTTCGAAAAAAGGCTAGATTAATTTAATATATAGTTATATATTATATACAGTACCAGTCCAAAGTTTGGACACATTTTCCGAATATAATTTTTCTCTCTATAAAAAAAGGTTTGCCTCATTGATGAGTATTTGATTACGACTCTACTATAGGTCTACTCAAGGCCGACCCTAGGGTTTTGGGGGCCCTAAACAAAAATAGTATAGGGGGCCCTTTGATTTTTTTTTGTATACATATTTTTGGGGCCCGAATAGGTTCTGGGATAAACAAATGTTTAGTTTGTTTATTGGGTCGGGCCGGCCCTGGGCCTACTCTACTGTACTCTACTGTACTCTGCTGTACTCTGCTGTACTCTGCTGTACTCTACTGTACTCTGCTGTACTCTGCTGTACTCTACTGTACTCTACTGTACTCTGCTTTGCTTTAGTCTGTTTTAGGCTTCTCTGTTCTCCTCCTCGCTCCTTTCCTCTCCCGAAGCCTTAACTTGAGTGAAAAGGTGTAGTCAGCACTTCAACTTTTACCAGAGTCTTTTTAAACATGAGTAGCTGTACTTCTACTTGAGTGAAGGATGTGTGTATTTTCTTTCCATCTCTGAGAAAGATGGAGACATGACTGCATAGACTGTAGTCTTAATGTTTCATATTTCCAAGATGTGGGGAACAAAGTAAGAAATTTGTCGGCACCGGACTAGCCTGCCTGTCTACACTAGACCTCCTCTCTGCATTGGGGATGGACTCTGTGTCTCAGAGGGAGGTGCTGAGTGGGTCTGGGTCCCAGAGAGAGAGAGAGAGAGAGAGAGAAGCAGGGAAGTCTTGGGAGATGCAGGTGTTAGATCCATATTTAAATGTCCGATATCAGGGAGTGAAACTGAGTAATGTGTCTGGAACACACTGTGAGCTGGCGCCATTTGTACCATCTGAATATCATGAATGTATCATAAACAGCTCTTTGTAAATGCAAGGTTTCTGCCACTCTGGCCTCTCGTCTTGCTATGGCAGGTCTTCGAGCTGGTCGTGTGTAGCTCAGCGGTTAACCAAATCACGCGTGAGTTGGTGAGATATTCGGTCTTTTTGCATTCCAATTAAGTATTGGAGTTCAATAAAAGCGCAGGGATAACTTTGTGCAAGAGGGAGGTGTTTTCTTTTAAATTAGCCACAAATAGTTTTAGATCTTTCCTCTCAGTAGTCTCAAAACTCATTCCAGTGAATGACGAGGACGGGGAATGAAAGAGAGAGATCTCCTGTTTGGAGTACTGCTCCTCTGAGAACCACCTGTTTCTCTACAGACTCCATACCTCAGCGTGGGTCCTGCCCCTCTCACTCAGTATATCACATGTAAGCCCTATCATTAGTCTGCTTGTGTGCTAGCGTGTTTAGTACCCTGCAAATCCCCCGTGCGTGTGTGGAGACAAGCGAGGACCCATGGTGAGCCAGTGTCTTTCACAGACCTGACTCCAGCCTCCTTCAGAGCCTCGTCTCCAGTTCTTCACAGCTCCAGAACACCTGCTGACAGAACAACCGACAGGCAAGCTGAACAAACACCATCTGATACAGCCATCAGCCCTTCGGTTGGTAAGCGGAGGAAGAAGGTGCGAGTATCCAGACGGTTGCTGCCTCTGTGCCCTGGTGTAAGTGGGTATGGATATAAACCTGATGCCCAGTATTGAATAGCCATTAGCCAGACATTTAGTTTACACTGTAAAAAGGCAGCCATGTGGGAAATGCGGCGTCAAGATAGAGATGACAGTTTAGAATCTACTGGAGGAATCCAAGAAGTCCTCAGCTTCTGTGCTTCAGTTCCAACATTCTACAGGTTCTCTATTATCTTTGACCTTTGAACCTGAACACACCACTAGTCAGATTTACTCATGTTCTCAACTATACTGCTATCAAATGGTGTTTTGGGCTGTATAATATTGACGATTTAGACCATTCCATTAGTGAGTGATTAGCTGATATGAAAGCTAGTGTCTGTGATTCAACTGGTATTAAAGCTAGTGAGTGTTCACATGTTCCACTGAGGAGTGGTGTTTATGTGTGTGCGTGAGAGAGAGAGAGATACACAGAGAGAATGTGTGTATAATTGTATATGTGTTAGTGGTGGCAGGGGAGGTGGGGGTTCTGTGTGTGTGTGTGTGTTTGTGTGAAGAGCATTGATGGGGGGAGCAGAGGAGGAGGAGTGTAGCAGTGTGCCAGTGGAGAGTGGGACCTGTGCCTGAAGAGTGCTAGAGTTTCACAGCAGTCTCCTCATGCCTGATGGAAAATGCTATTTCAGACATGCTCAGCATGCCAGGCCAGTGTTGGGACCATCGCTCACATTACTGCCTCTGTGATGGACAGATTTGCAGGGCCGAGACCAAAACCAAACCAAGTAGAGACCAAAGACCAGTAGAGTGCAGCAAAGTAGACCAACAGAGTAGAGGCCCGCACAGTAGAGACCAGCAGAGGAGAGACAAACCAAGTAGAGACCAGTAGAGAAAAAAACAGCAGAGTAGAGACCAAAAAGGACATACATGCAGAGCAGAGACCAGCAAGGACATACATGCAGAGCAGAGACCAGCAAGGACATAAACACAGAGCAGAGACCAGCAAGGACATACATGCAGAGCAGAGACCAGCAAGGACATACATGCAGAGCAGAGACCAGCAAGGACATACATGCAGAGTAGAGACCAGCAAGGACATACATGCAGAGTAGAGACCAGCAAGGACATACATGCAGAGCAAAGACCAGCAAGGACATACATGCAGAGCCGAGACCAGCAAGGACATACATGCAGAGCCGAGACCAGCAAGGACATATACGCAGAGTAGCAACCGGAGACCAGAAAAGTATATCAGTAGAGTGCAGACCACTAGAGACAAGTGGAGCAGAGACCAGCGAGGTAGAGACCAGCGAGGTAGAGACCAGCGAGGTAGAGACCAGCGAGGTAGAGACCAGCGAGGTAGAGACCAGCAAAGCAGAGACCAGCACACACACATATTCTATGACACACTAATGCATACACACTCACAGAAAACAGAAGGAGACAGGACCTGGAGGCTGCTGGAATCAAACAGCGCACACACACATGCACACACACACGCAAACACACACACAAACACACACACAGGATTTATTAATATGCCCTGGGCAGGAATCTATATTTATTCATTTAGCAAATGCTTTTATCCAAAGCCGCAAACAAAAAGTCCACCTAGTCCATTCAGTAGATAATCTTCTCGTCTAGACTTCCAATTACCCAGTACTGTGGATAATATCAAGGAACAGTCTGTGTTTACAAGACACAGTGCAGAAGCAACATCATATCTCTGGGAGAGTGACAGAATGAGAGAGAGAGAGAGAGAGAGAGAGAGAGAGAGAGAGAGAGAGAGAGAGAGAGAGAGAGAGAGAGAGAGAGAGAGAGAGAGAGAGAGCTAGTGTGTGTGTGTCTCTAGTGTGTTCCTGGCAGCAGGCACGGTTTACAGATATAAGAGTCCTGAAGGAGGAGGTTGAGCGGGGGGAACATAACCCCGACACCAGAGCCTGGCTTTGATCGTCCCGTTTCACGCTAGGGTCAAAGAGTACCTCAGCTGGGCATCCACAGGTCAGAGAGAGCCTCAGCTGGACATCCACAGGTCAGAGAGAGCCTCAGGTGGGCATCCACAGGTCAGAGAGAGCCTCAGCTGGGCATCCACAGGTCAGAGAGAGCCTCAGGTGGACATCCACAGGTCAGAGAGAGCCTCAGCTGGGCATCCACAGGTCAGAGAGAGCCTCAGGTGGACATCCACAGGTCAGAGAGAGCCTCAGGTGGACATCCACAGGTCAGAGAGAGCCTCAGCTGGGCATCCACAGGTCAGAGAGAGCCTCAGCTGGGCATCCACAGGTCAGAGAGAGCCTCAGCTGGGCATCCACAGGTCAGAGAGAGCCTCAGCTGGGCATCCACAGGTCAGAGAGAGCCTCAGCTGGGCATCCACAGGTTTAACAACCCGTGGGTGAACATAGACAGACATAAAGCAACTTGGGTGGACATAGACAGACATACACAGGTCGTACAGTACCTTGTGTGGACATGCAGACCAGGACCCAGACCTGGAGCTTTTCAAACCTGATGATCTTCCAGGTCAGGATCTTGTCCCATTAAAAACCTGATTATGATTGGTCCATTAAAATTGAGGTCATGATCTTCTCCAACAAGAAGCCAGGTCATGATCTACGCCCCTAAAGAGGATGGGGAGTGGTCTATACAGAAGGTGTGTGATGATTCCTTTGAAGGATCAAAGGCTTGTACTGTGACAGTGCCACTGTGTCGCAGTAATTCAAGTTGAGGATGTGAAGGTGATATATAGATATTGATATCTATAAATATATAGTTATATTTAGACGAGACACATGGCTCCTCCTGGCTCGCTCTGCCGCCAGTCACTCTGAGGATGTAAAGTGTTCATTAACAGACCTAAAGTTCTGCCAGATCGTCATAAATCTCTGCTTGTCTACTGGCACCCAGTTCTGCCTCCAGCGACCTCCTGCAGCAGTGGAGAAATGTAGCTTTTACTTGCCTTTCTCTGTTTCTCTTTCTCACTGTCTCTTTCTTTCCCCCCCCCGTCCGACCTTGTGCCCACCCCCCCCCCCCCCCCGCCCGACCCTGTGCCGCGCCCACCCCTCGTGTACGTTGCGCACTCGCAGGTCCCATCCTAAACATGCTACAGGTTAGCCACCGCTATCTCTCCTTTGATTGTGTGTTCAGTGTTTCTGTCAATAAATGAGTTTGTCCAGGCTGATTCATTCCTATCACTGCGGTTCGGCTGCAGTTCAAAGGAAACTTATGAGTGTGAGTGTGAGTGCACACAAGGCTATTTTCACTCCCTACTATTTGTGCGTGTGTGTAAGGAACTGCACAGCCTCTGGAATCTCTCCAAAGACAAATGAACACAAATGTGTGGACAACTCACACACCGCTCTCTCTCTCTCTCTCTCTCTCTCTCTCTCTCTCTCTCTCTCTCTCTCTCTCTCTCTCTCTCTCTCTCTCTCTCTCTCTCTCTCTCTCTCTCTCTCTCTCTCCCCTCTCTCTCTCTCTTTCTCTCTCTCTTGCAGGCAGGCACACACACACACACTCTTGCAAGTGTACAGACACACTTGCATACATACACATGCACACGCACAGTCTCTGGCAAGCACACACAAACACCCCCCCTTAAAGACACACACACCCTCGTAGACCCCTTATGTCTGAGGGGATGTTTCTTGGAGGGGCTTCCCTGCTGAGGTCTGGAGGTAGGGCCCTGTTGACAGAACAACGCCGTGATTTACTTCCACACGGCTTGCAGTTCACTTAGACCCTCTGTGGGAATGGCTGACATTTGGGCTGTCGTCCAATGGAAGAGCTAGAGCACAAGGGCGTTTTGAAAAACACGCCAGGTGCGTCAAACACTAACTCTGTGGGGGGGTCCACTCTCTCGCTTTCTTACTCACACACACACACACACACACACCCACACACACACACACACGCACAGTGGAGAAGTTCCCACACTTTTCCCACCAACCCCATAAACTTTTTTTAAAAGTGTATCCCCGTGTTGCCTAGACACAGAGAGCTGCAGAGACACTCAGAGCACAAGCCACAGCAGAGCAGAGGGAAGTCATGTTCAGCACGGGCAGATGCAGTAATTTCACCTGGAACGGGACCCTCAGAGAGCTGGGGAGCTACGCGTGCCACGGTAAGCCCGGGCAGAGGCAGGAAGCTTCATATGCACTCTGGGGAAATGTCTTGAATGTAGCCGTGTAATCCCACTGCTTGCATGTGCACCCTCGTCTTTAAGCCTCCTCTGAGTGAGGGGCCGCAGGCATGGAGAGGGGGACCTCCTGTGCCCCCCACAAGGGCTACCCTCAACACAGCTCATGTAATGAACATGGTTCCTGTACTATGAGGATCTCCAGTGTGCGTATCTTTAGTGTGAGGATCTCCAGTCTGGTCACACAGGAACTCTGGGTTCCCACAGGAACTCTGAGTTCCCGTGTGCAGGGTGTTGCTGATGCACTTGCTTCCAGCCTTCTGCAGTAGCTACAATCACATGCTTTCATGCCGTCAGATCACTTGAGCTCTCTAAGGAGATTAGGTAAGTATTGATCTCTGCTTGGCTACTTCTGTTTTGAATATGTTTTTCCATTGATTCATTAAGCAGTTGATTAATCCAAAGCAACACATACAAAGTCCATATACTTCAGGCCTGTACAGTAGATATGATAACAATATTCAAATTAACATCTGGAAAAAGTAAATAAGCTTGAAGTATTTTCTCTCTTAACATCTATTTGTTAGATTATCTTAAATAAGAAATTGCAATGTTATGTAGCCAAGATCAAGCTTGTTTCGCTTACTTGCTAGACAGGGTTAGGGTTAGGGTTAGAAATGAATGAAGAAATGAAGGCAAACATTCCTGGTGGCTTCTATAAAATACAAAAATTATATACCTTAAATCACCAACCCAACCTTATATCTGCTTCAAACTCACATTAAACCACAGCTGCAAACACCATTAGACCAAAATAACTGTCTTTTTGTTGCTAGTATTCCACCACAAAAAGAAGCCTGACTAGATCATCTACCTGATGTGTTCACTACCGTTAATTTCAGCATGTGTGGACTATCTATAGGCACCTATTTAAATTACTAAATGTTCACACCCCCTCACACACACACACACACACACACACACACACACACACACACACACACACACACACACACACACACACACACACACACACACAGCAGCAGTTCCTGTGAGAATAGTATCTAAGGTTTCCCCACTACAGAGGCCTCAGATAATCTAATCCCAGGGACATATTTTAGTGTGACACCTGTTGCTTGGGTTGTGTTCCTGAATCTGCTCCGAGAAACGTAGACGCTTTTCAACAGCAGAGTTGCTATTAGGAGGTGTTCCCTTATTACCCTGTGTGTAGGCTACACTGAGGAGTGTGTGTGTGTGTTCACTACACTGAGGAGTGTGTGTGTGTGTACTGTAGACTACACTGAGGAGTATGTGTGTGTGTGTGTGTGTGTGTGTGTGTGTGTGTACACTACACTGAGGAGTGTGTGTGTGTGTGTGTACACTACACTGAGGAGTGTGTGTGTGTGTAGACTACACTGAGGAGTGTGTGTGTGTGTGTGTGTGTAGACTACACTGAGGAGTGTGTGTGTGTGTGTGTGTGTAGACTACACTGAGGAGTGTGTGTGTGTGTGTGTAGACTACACTGAGGAGTGTGTGTGTGTGTGTGTGTGTGTAGACTACACTGAGGAGTGTGTGTGTGTGTGTACTGTAGACTACACTGAGGACTACACAGAGAGTAAACGTGTCAGAGAGAGAGAGAGAAATAGAGGATGAAGGAACAGAGAGAGAGAGAGAGAGAGAGAGAGAGAGAGAGAGAGAGGGTGAGACATAGAGGATGAAGGAACACAGAGACAGAGAGAGAGAGAGAGAGAGAGAGAGAGAGAGAGAGAGAGAGAGAGAGAGAGAGAGAGAGACATAGAGGATGAAGGAACAGACAGAGAGAGAGATAGACTGCCAACGGTACAGACATACCAGACAGCATTTCTTTGATAAATTTGAATCCCTTGTACCATCATTCACCACACTGTCTGATAATGAAAAGCTAAAAGTGCTCTTAGGGGAGGACACACAGCCCTCCTATCTGGACAATTTCTAAAAGAGTGCCATGAAATCAGGGAAAACCTGAATTTAATGTGACCAGCCTTGAAATTCTATTTGTAATATGTGTTGTCCATCTCAATGTAGCTATTTACTTAGGTTGTTTTTGTTTCGATTTGTTGTTTTCTGTTCTTGACACTTTGTTGTTACCACATGTTCCGGACAATACAGACTGTCGTTCCTTGTGTTGTTTTTGAATGGTGTTGTTGATGTATGGTTGTCTGTTATTGTGCGTCTTGCTTTGGCAATACGGTTGAAATGACTGTCATGCTAATAAAGCTGAATTGAATTGATAGAGAGAGAGAGAGAGAGAGATGAGAGAGAGAGAGAGAGAGAGAGAGAGAGAGAGAGAGAGAGGGAGGGGGATGAACAGAGACACATGTAAGATGACAGGGAAAAAGTGACACAGAAACAGTGACATGATGAAGGGACAGAGAGAGAATATTTTCAGCTTGATAACTTATTTATCTGAACATTTAATAACACACAGAGAGAGAGAGAGAGAGAGAGAGAGAGAGAGAGAGAGAGAGAGAGAGAGAGAGAGGGAGAATGAAGGGGGAGAGAGAGAGAGGGAGGATGAAAGGAGTGAGAGAGAGGGAGGATGAAGGGGGAGAGAGAGAGAGAGGGAGG
>NC_085022.1:21729169-21746669 GCF_963692335.1 Osmerus eperlanus | reverse complement strand
GAGAGAGGAGGGGTGAATGGAGAGGGAGAGAGGGATAGAGAGAATAAGAGAGAGAGAGAGAGAGAGAGAGAGAGAGAGAGAGAGAGAGGGAATGCTGGTGGAGAAAGAGGGATGGGAGAGGGAGACGTGAACCTTTGGGTGAGACAGCCAATTACACAGAGTCTTCGAACCTGACAGAATATCCGAGATGTCTTTCTGTGTCTGTCTTCATAAATCACGTTGGACGTGCTGAGGTAGGTGCTGGGGTCGTTCTGGGGTCGTGCTGGGGTAAGTGCTGGGTTCGTGCTGGGGTCGTTCTGGGGTCGTGCTGGGGTCGTGCTGGGGTCGTGCTGGGGTCGTGCTGAGGTAGGTGGTGTGGTCGTGCTGGGGGTCGTTCTGGGGTCGTGCTGAGGTACGTGCTGGGGTCGTGCTGGGGTCGTGCTGTGGTCGTTCTGGGGTCGTGCTGAGGTAGGTGCTGGGTCGTGCTGGGGGTCGTGCTGGGGTCGTTCCGGGGTCGTGCTGAGGTAAGTGCTGGGGTCGTGCTGAGGTTGGTGCTGGGGTCGTGCAGGGTCGTGCTGGGGTTGTGCTGGGGTCGTGCTCGGGTCTCGTATCCATCCTGGGCGAGAGGGAAAGTTCTCCAATCCTAAGCTGCATCTTCACTGAGTCCCAACATTTAGCCTTCAGTTCAGGTTACCTGTTACCTTGTTACCGAACCACCTCTGCTGCCCACCCCTGCCAAAGGTCCAGAACATTCAAGAAGAAAGAGTGATGAGTCACAGAGAGCTCTAGGACTGCAGAGGACTGGGTGTGTATGGTTGTGCGTAGGTAGTGGTGTGTATGGTTGTGCGTAGGTGGTGGTGTGTATGGTTGTGCGTGGGTGGTTGGTGTGTATGGTTGTGCGTAGGTGGTGGGGCTGTTGTCACAGTTGAAGTGGAACCCATATGAGCTTAGACCCTCGGCCAGACCTCCTGGTGATGCTGCCCTCACGGTGGAGGTCCAGACAGACTTCCTGTTATGCTGCCATTACGGTGGAGGTCCAGCCAGAGGCCCTCGGCCCCTCCAGACCTCCTGGTTATGCTGCCCTCACGGTGGAGGTCCAGCCAGAGGCCCTCTGCCCTCCAGACCTCCTGGTGATGCTGCCCTCACGGTGGAGGTCCAGCCAGAGGGCCTCAGCCCCTCCAGACCTCCTGGTGATGCTGCCCTCACAGTGGAGGTCCAGACAGACCTCCTGGTTATGCTGCCCCCACAGTGGAGGTCCAGCCAGAGGCCCTCGGCCCCTCCAGACCTCCTGGTGATGCTGCCCTCACAGTGGAGGTCCAGACAGACCTCCTGGTGATGCTGCCCCCACAGTGGAGGTCCAGCCAGAGGCCCTCGGCCCCTCCAGACCTCCTGGTTATGCTGCCCTCACGGTGGAGGTCCAGACAGACCTCCTGGTTATGCTGCCCTCACAGTGGAGGTCCAGACAGACCGCCTGGTTATGCTGCCCTCACAGTGGAGGTCCAGACAGACGCCGCCTGGTGATGCTGCCCTCACAGTGGAGGTCCAGACAGACCTCCTGGTTATGCTGCCCTCACGGTGGAGGTCCAGACAGACCTCCTGGTGATGCTGCCCTCACAGTGGAGGTCCAGACAGACCTCTGGTTATGCTGCCCCTCACAGTGGAGGTCCAGACAGACCGCCTGGTGATGCTGCCCTCACAGTGGAGGTCCAGACAGACCGCCTGGTGATGCTGCCCTCACAGTGGAGGTCCAGACAGACCTCCTGGTTATGCTGCCCTCACTGTGGAGGTCCAGAGGCTTCTGACAAGCTGTCAGCACGCCAGATGGACGGCCTCTTCCTGTCCGTCCCTCTCTAATCCTGCCTGTATAAATAGACCTCGCTCACCCACCCCCACCTCAAATACATGGTGACTACCCCACTGTGACACTGCACTCACTTTACAATACTGTCTGTCTGTCACTTTGCCCCTCTACCTCTCTCTCTCTCTCTCCTCTCTCTCTCTCTCTCTTTCCTCTCTCTCTCTCTCTCTCTCTCTCTCTCTCTCTCTCTCTCTCTCTCTCTCTCTCTCTCTCTCTCTCTCTCTCTCTCTCTCTCTCTCTCTGTGTCTCTCTCTCTGTCTGTCTCCCTATCTCTCCCTCTGCATCTCTGCCTCTCTCTGCCTCTCTGTTACCCCCTGCCTCTGCCTCTGTGTATGTGTCTGAGACGCGTTCAGTTGGAGCCAGACCCCCAACTGTTCTGCAGTCTCTCCTGGCCCTTCCCCACCCTCACCTCTAGACCAATAGTCTGGCCCACAGAGATGTGTGATACCCCCCAGTGTGAGCATAGCAGGGCAGATCATCTTTCAGAAGACAGGACTCTTCACCTTTCCTGTGCCCTGCTGATGCCGTGGTAACTGTAGCTGCTGGGCGGCATGTTGGCACTTGCCCGCCCCAGAGAGAGCCGTACTCGGCCGCAAAGGTTTATCAGCACTCCATGGATCGAAAGATGCAGAGATGGAAAAAAAAGACCAGTCTATTTCTGTGTGAGACCCGACCCTCCAGACCCTCTTAGCGAATGTATTCATTTAGCTTTTATCCAAAGTGCTATTTAAAGGGGAGGGGGAGTTGAACCGGCAACCTCTTGATCTCTAACCACCAAGCTCATCCAATCACATTGGAATATCCAGTTTTGTGCCACTTCTTTTATGTGTGTGTGTGCTTTCATATAGCCAATTGCTGACGGCCTTCCAGACCGCGTAGCTATGAATAGGAAGCAGTTTGTTGGTTAATAGGAGACAGCTGGGAGATGAAGGGGTCTGTCAGACCGTTTCACTCTCCAACATGCATGTCAGTTGGTACATGTGTTGCCAAGTTTGGTCTCCATGTACATGTTGTCTCGATCGCGATTCCATGGCGTTGCTTTTGTGTTGTAGTTCAATGGTATCTCCATGTCTTTTCCATGGTGCTGTGTTTCCATGGTGTCTCTATAGTGTTTTCACACACATCACAAATCACATAGACAAACTTCACACAGACACACACACAAACACACACACACCTAACCCAACCCCAGCACATACACTCACACATGCGCACTCACACACGCACACACACACATGCGCACACACACCCACTCACTCCCTTGCCGCGAGTTTCCCCAGATAGACTGTGGGATGACTGTTTGTGTTAATCCCTTCAGTCCAGGCTCTTTATATAGGGGGCTCATCTGCCACACACAGCCAGGGGGGAGGGGGGAGGAGAGGGGAGGGAGTAGGAGGGATGGAGAAGGGAGGGGAGGGATGAGTATGGGAGGGGAGGGATGATGAAGAAGGGAGGGTGAGGGATTGAAGAAGGGAGGGGAGGGAGGGAGGAGAAGGGAGGGGAGGGATGGAGGGAGGAGGGAAGGTATGGGAGGGGAGGGATGAGTATGGGAGGGATGGAGAAGGAAGGGAGGTTAGGGTTTCAGTGTGCAGCCGGTCTAGTCCCCTGGCTCAGCCCTGACACTGCTCTGCCTCAGAGGGAGACCTGCTTGGAAATCCTGCTGCGTCGCTCCGCTACGGGAAGTTGGAGTAGGTGTGTGTGTGTCTGTGTGTGTGTGTGTGTGTGTGTGTAATGTGTAATGTGCACTTGTGTGTCGTGAGGAGCTGTGTTTTCTTTTGTTCGTGACAGCTAATTGGGCCACGTCACTCATGTTCGTGTGTTTGCCTCCGTGTGTGTGTTCTTCTGTGTGTGTGTGTGTCTTCAGAACCAGTTGGTCCGGTGATGGCAGGTCCCTGCTCCAGTGGACTAGAGGTCCCTGCTGTCTACTCTACAGGTAGGAACACACTCTACTGCTGAATGGGAGAGAGACAGAGAGAGAGACAGAGACAAAGAGAGAGAGTGACAGAGAGAGAGAGACAGAGAGGAGAGAGAGAGAGAGAGATGAGAGAGGAGAGAGAGAGAGAGAGAGAGAGAGAGAGAGAGAGAGATGAGAGAGAAGAGAGAGAGAGAGAGAGAGAGAGAGAGAGAGTGTGCGTGTGCCTGCGTGTGTGTGTGTGTGTGTTGGTATGTATGAAAGTGTATCCATTTTCACTCTTGTTGCTGTAAAGTGGTGTCTGACAACGAGGGTGGGGGGGGTGGTGTTGTGGACACCTCCCCGCCCCCCCTTCCCCCCAGGATAGAGAGAAAGATAAATGGGTAACACTTTATAATAAGTCAACGCTTTTTGGCATTTACAAAGTGTTAATTAATAGTTAGTTAATCCTTTATAAAACATTTTGAAACATTAACAATACATTATTAAATAGTTAATAAGCTTATTACATTACATTTACATTTAGTCATTTAGCAGACGCTCTTATCCAGAGCGACTTACAGTAAGTACAGGGACATTCCCCCCGAGGCAAGTAGGGTGAAGTGCCTTGCCCAAGGACACAACGTCGAACTGGCAACCTTCGGATTACCAGCCCGATTCCCTCACCGCTCAGCCACCTGACTCCCTATTATTAAACACTATGTTGATCATTAATAAAATTAAATTAAAATTAAAATTATGCATTTTATTCATAATACAATTCATAAGGTGTTTGATAACTGCATTATCATACTTTATACACAGCTTGTTAATATAGTTGCAAACCAGTAGTTTAAAAGGTGTTAATGGTACATGAGCTGGTATAGAAAGCATTAGCAAATGGTGAACAAACCATTTACATTACCTTTATAAAGCATGAGTAAATAACTAACAACATATTTACTTATGTCTTTAATTAATGTATGCCAAGTCGAATACAGGATGTACACTATGCTTTGCAGATATCTTAACAACTATTTTATAAAGACTTACTAATGATACAACTTCTGATTAGTAATGCAGTTATAAAGCATTTACTAACTGTTAGTTAAGGCTTTTGTGTGACCTAATCTAAAGTGTGAAGTATTTATGCCTTATTAAGCATTTATAGAAAGACTATAGGCCTATAGATGTTGTGTTTTTGTTTTTTAGAAGAAATAGCTGTTAATTTATTTACCTGGGTAATAAAATAGTATTTTATTTCCATTAAGAAGCAATACAGTAGAATTGGTATAAAAGTTGGTTACCCGAAGCTGTATTTTATTTTCCAAAAATGGCTGTAATAAACTGCAAATGTTTAGCTACTCCTCGACAGGTCTGCAAACGCCTTTGACAGCAGAGATTTGTTAAAACGTTTGTTAACCGAGAACGTAGGTCGAGGTTTACAAACAAATCGTTTTAACAAATTGAGGCGACAAAGCGTTTGCTGACCTGTCGAAGAGTAAACATTTGGTTTCTTATATACTACAACAATACGTGGGAAGATCCCAAATCAAACACAGCGAATCTGGAGCAGACGCCATCTTGTCAGAGCAATCAGCTGCACTTGTACTGGTGACGTCACTACATCTCCAAGGCAACATATCAACAACTCTTTTGAGAACATCTTCTGAACCAATAAGAACAGCATATTGGTTCAATTGCAACAACAGTACGAGCGTTCTGATTGGCTAATGGGTAGTCATGCCAGCCACGTATTAAGTCTTTATATATATCTATGCGCGTATTGACCTCATCTGCGGTCTGATACGTATTCTTATTGCCCTCCGCTGATGTCATCTTCAAAATGAGCGAGATCGAGGAGTTTTACTATCCAGATGACAATGAAGACATCAACAGCGACGAGGAAATTCTCAACTTTCTAAAAGAGCAGAAAAGTGTGAACACAGAGAGATAAACGACAAGCGCTAGGCAGATTGCTAGGTTTGGTTGCTCAGATTTCAGATTGGTTGCTAGGTGCTAACACCTGAAACACACCGTGAGAAGACTTGAGTAGAGCTGGACAAAACGACATGTTTTAAATGAAAAGAGCTAAAAATGCCATATAATAAACAACTTACTAACCTCGACCGTTCAGACATGCCGGGAAATATCAAACTGAGGTTTTAACGTATCGACCGCTGTCACTCTCGGCTAGTAGAGCTAAGTAGTTAGTAAGACACATGCCTGTCATTACTTCAATAAAATAGTAATTTTGTGTATCACATTGTGTTGTGTCTGTTTCCTTTTGAGAAACGTATGTTCAGCCTTTGTGAATGTGAGGTTCGAGAATGGACAAGAATACCTTAATAAATAACTTATAAATGTTTAATAAGGCAGAGATAGTTCACACTTTAGATTAGGTCACGCAAAAGCCTTAACTAACAGTTAGTAAATGCTTTATAACTTGCATTACTAATCACAAGTTGCATCATTAGTAAGTGTTTATAAAATTGTTGTTAGATACCTTTGTGAATGTGAGGTTTGAGAATGGACAAGAATACCTTAATAAATAACACAAAAGCCTTAACTAACAGTTAGTAAATGCTTTATAACTTGCATTACTAATCACAAGTTGCATCATTAGTAAGTGTTTATAAAATAGTTGTTAAGACATCTGCTAAGTATTAGTGTACATCATGTATTCGACTTGGCGTACATTAATGCCCCCCACCCCCACCCCCCCCACCCCTGCCCCCATCCTCGTCCCCCCGCCCCCGTCCCGCCATCCCCCCATCCCCGCCCCCGTCCCCCCGCCCCCAACCCCGTCCCCCCATCCCCGCCCCCGTCCCCCCATCCCCGCCCCCGTCCCCCCATCCCCGCCCCCGTCCCCCCGCCCCCAACCCCGTCCCCCCATCCCCGCCCCCGTCCCCCCATCCCCGCCCCCGCACCCAACCCCGTCCCCCCGCCCCCAACCCCGTCCCCCCATCCCCGCCCCCGTCCCCCCATCCCCGCCCCCGCCCCCGTCCCCCCGCCCCCAACCCCGTCCCCCCATCCCCGCCCCCGTCCCCCCATCCCCGCCCCCGCCCCCGTCCCCCCGCCCCCAACCCCGTCCCCCCATCCCCGCCCCCGTCCCCCCATCCCCGCCCCCGCCCCCGTCCCCCCGCCCCCAACCCCGTCCCCCCATCCCCGCCCCCGTCCCCCCATCCCCGCCCCCGTCCCCCCATCCCCGCCCCCGTCCCCCCGCCCCCAACCCCGTCCCCCCATCCCCGCCCCCGTCCCCCCATCCCCGCCCCCGCACCCAACCCCGTCCCCCCGCCCCCAACCACGTCCCCCCATCCCCGCCCCCGTCCCCCCGCCCCCGCCCCCGTCCCCCCGCCCCCAACCCCGTCCCCCCATCCCCGCCCCCGTCCCCCCATCCCCGCCCCCGCCCCCGTCCCCCCGCCCCCAACCCCGTCCCCCCATCCCCGCCCCCGTCCCCCCGCCCCCGGGCATGGGGGTGAAGGCGGGGTGAGGGCTGAGGTGTTGGTGTGGAGGGTTGTTGTTTTTGTATGTGTGTATGTTTAGGTTGTGTGTGTGTGAGAGGGTGTGTGTGTGTGTTTGGTGGTGTGTGTGTATGTTTAGGTTGTGTGTATGTTTAGGGTGTGTGTGTGTGTTTGGTGGTGTGTGTGTATGTTTAGGGTGTGTGTCTGTGTTTGGTGGTGTGTGTGTATGTTTAGGTTGTGTGTATGTTTAGGGTGTGTGTGTGTGTTTGGTGGTGTGTGTGTATGTTTAGGGTGTGTGTCTGTGTTTGGTGGTGTGTGTGTATGTTTAGGTTGTGTGTATGTTTAGGGTGTGTGTGTGTGTTTGGTGGTGTGTGTGTATGTTTAGGGTGTGTGTGTGTGTTTGGTGGTGTGTGTGTATGTTTAGGGTGTGTGTGTGTGAGAGGGTGTGTGTGTGTGTTTGGTGGTGTGTGTGTATGTTTAGGTTGTGTGTATGTTTAGGGTGTGTGTGTGTGTTTGGTGGTGTGTGTGTATGTTTAGGGTGTGTGTCTGTGTTTGGTGGTGTGTGTGTATGTTTAGGTTGTGTGTATGTTTAGGGTGTGTGTGTGTGTTTGGTGGTGTGTGTGTATGTTTAGGGTGTGTGTCTGTGTTTGGTGGTGTGTGTGTATGTTTAGGTTGTGTGTATGTTTAGGGTGTGTGTGTGTGTTTGGTGGTGTGTGTGTATGTTTAGGGTGTGTGTGTGTGTTTGGTGGTGTGTGTGTATGTTTAGGGTGTGTGTGTGTGAAGGGGGGTTGGAGGTCATAGAACATGGTATGGAGTTGCGGGGCATTCTGTTCTCTCACACACACACACACACACACACAGATGAAAACAAGCACGCACACACACACACACATTCTGAGTTGTGGTGCCCCCTGCGATCTTGACACCTCATTCTTCTGCAGAATGTGACATCAGAGTCTGTAGGGCAGAGCTGAGTGTCAATGGAAACTGTGTGTGTGACAGAGAGGGAGAGAGAGAGAGAGAGAGAGAGAGAGAGAGAGAGAGAGAGAGAGAGAGAGAGTGTGCTTGTGTTTTTGTGTGTGAAAGAGAGTGTGTGATAAACAGTTGGCTCTGCTGATCTCTGGTCTCCCTCTCACCCTTCCTCTCCTTCTTCTTCTCTCTCTCTTTCTTCTCTTTATAGAATGCCGGTGACATAGAGAGCACTCTCAACATCCTCAATGTTCTGGACGAGCTGCTCTCTGCAGGTGAGTTTCGCAACACTGTTAATTAACTTAACCCCCACTTTTTATCTGTGTTTTTTTTTTATTCATCAATCCTAGTCATAAAAATCCCCCACCAACAACTTTTGACCAGAAACCTTTAATCCACAGTTACACTTCAAATGTGTATCTATACTTTTCAAGGTTTAACAACTACTAATGTGTGTGATGTGGTTGTGTGTTGTTTGTGTGTGTGCCTGTGCGTGTATGTGCGTGTGTGCGCCTGGCAGGCACAGACCGCCGTATTCTCTACATGATCTCCAAGGGAGGCAGTGAGTCTCTGCTGAGGGCGCTGGTGAACACAGCCAGGACCCACTCCCCCAACTACACACTGCTGCTGCCCATCCTGCACCTGCTCAGCAAGGTCGGACACAGAGGTCAGCACAGGCGGGTGGAGTTAGCCTGCCTTGCATGCACTAAACGTGGGATCGAAGATGAGCTGCGCTTGCATGCAGTGCTGTGAGATCAGATTAGGGTGAGTTGGATTTGGACGGTCAGGCTGAAACAGAAGTCTGTCGAACAGTACCACCAGATGTGAGTGTGTACCTTAACAAGTACACATCACCATGGAGACACATCACCATGGAGACACACCACCATGGAGACACATCACCATGGAGACACATCACCATGGAGACGCACCACCATGGAGACTCTATGGAGACACATCACCATGGAGACATGGTGGAGACACCATGGAAACACACCACCATGGAGACACAGAGGACTCATTCCTTTACAGCAGTCTGTTGTCTGTTATGATCTACCAGACAGTAAGGGTCAGAGGTCATATCCCCAACCTGTCTGATCTACCAGACAGTAAGGGTCAGAGGTCATATCACCAACCTGTCTGCATCATCTCCATCTATCTCCATCACTAGAGGAGGTTCCTAATCCCTAGTACATTGCATGAGTACAATACAAAAGATTCAATACGTTTTGCGAATACGTCACTATGCGTATGAACAGGAAGAATCTTTTACTTTTGGGGGCAAATCACTGAGGTGGGGCTTTTCAGGGGGTGACGAATCTGTCAGACAGATACCTGGCGTCCTTCCCAGGATTTCACTTCCTGTATTAGTAGATGACTGAGGCATGATAGGAATCTGAATGTTTGCATACACAGTTTTTATGCTGTGAGCATTACTGTGTTAGTGTAGTGTTACTCGCAGCCCTGATTGAGCAGTGCTGCGAGTAACACTTCTGAGCTGTTTTGTAACTTTTAATGAAGAAGAACTTAAAACATCGTCTTTGTGGATTCTTCAAGGGAACGTTCCGCTGTCGAGCTTGTGGAACGTTCAGGGATGAGTCTTGTGGAAAGTTCAGGGATGAGTCTTGTGGAACGTTCAGGGATGAGTCTTGTGGAACGTTCAGGAAAGAGTCTTGTGGTTGTCGTTGTTCGTCAGCTTTAACCGCACAGTCGTGCAAGGTGTGGACGCTGTCATGGTGACATGGAGGGCTGAGGGTATTGGGTGACTGTGCGGAGAGTTACTTTTAGACCAAACAAAGACAGAGCAGAACAAGTCATGGGTGGTTCCATGAGACCTCTCAGCTGTCTACAACAGGTGCTCCCTCCTGCACTTCAGTCTGCTGTCACTTGTAAATCTGGATCTTGTTATATTGTGTGTGTTGTGTCTCTGTGTGTGTGTGTGTGTGTGTGTGTTTATACGCGTGTGTGTGTTAGACCGCAGGATAGGGATGAAGGCAGAGGAGGCAGAGGCGGTGCTGCTGACCCTGAGTCTGCTGAGACAGAACGAGGCTCACGCCAGGAGAGCGGCAGCCTGTGTCTGGGTGCTGCAGGTGTTCTGCTCCTCCGGTAGGCCTGCTACACACACACACACACACACACACACACACACACACACACACAGACACTCACACGCACGCATACACACACACACACACACACTGTCACGCACGCATACACACATCCAACATAACTGAAGACAGTGTGTTTCCTGTAATGATACTGTATAAGTTATGGTTAGATAGATTTACCATCAGCCTGCTCCATGAGCACTGAGCCTCTGGTGACATGGGCCCTGACAGGGTCACACCTGATCACTTTTATGATGCAATGAAGACTCAATGTGTTTTACTGTAAATAGCCCTGCATCCTATCCGCTCCATGCCTGGGTTAGGGGGTCCCAGGGGAATGACTGTATTCTGGAAATGCTTACAGATCATTTTTGACCTGGGAGGAGCTTAGTAAGGAAGACAAACTGGTATTGGGGACTGGGAGGGGCTTGGCAGGGAGGAGGGGCCTAGATCTGGGCCTGGGAGGAGCTTAGTAAGGAAGACAAACCGGTATTGGGGACTGGGAGGGGCTTGGCAGGGAGGAGGGGCCTAGATCTGGGCTTGGGAGGAGCTTAGTAAGGAAGACAAACCGGTATTGGGGACTGGGAGGGGCTTGGCAGGGAGGAGGGGCCTAGATCTGGGCTTGGGAGGAGCTTAAAAGGAGACCTCATCAATAAGCTATTACTTGATGACTCAGGAAACTGTCTTGTACTACAGATAGACTACAGAGAAGATAACAAATATAGATTCTATGATATTATACCTGTTATCTATGCAACACATCGTTCACTATGTGCATGGAACACTATCCCATGGTGACCCCTGATCACCTCAAAAACACACAACAACACAGATCTGTCCACAAAGTCTTTGGCAGGAACAGCAGCTTCAACACTTAACGCCGACCTCCACCCTCTTTGGTTTACTTCCAGTTTCCACGGCGACGCTACTAGGTCAGAACCGGGGATTGGACGTGATATTCCAGCTGATTTCAACTCACACCCCCCGGCACATACGCACTGTCAAGTGAGTATCGCGTATCGTTCGTCTGTCAGCCTGTCAGGGACGGGGGAATGCAGTGGGTTGCTTGGTATATATCCACCGCAGACATTCCCGCATGCCGGGAATGTCTTGGCATCGCCCGCACAGATCGCCTCTCACTGCGGGGAACCAGATCGGCCGTGTGTGTGTGAACCCAACCCCCGACCTCTGACGCAGGGCGTTGTTAATTTGTTCTCCATAAGCCGCTATGCTAGATTAAAGTACATGGGGTTGCATGGAAACCCTCCTCCGGGCAGTGAGAGCTTCTGTTGGCTGTGTGGACCAGAGACTCATGCCAGAGTGACTGGCAGCTACACGTGCCAGTCAAACCCTTTGGAGCTGCAAATGTGTCTTATTATAACTTTATATCGTCTCATTTTCTCCCTGACACCAGCAGTCGTTCACTGCCCCTGTCTATTGGATTCAGCTGTAAACCCCATCAGCCTGTCAGCGCTCCGCAGACTGGCTAACCTGCTCTGCTGCACAGCGATGCAAAACAAATAGCCTTGAGACTAGCCTTCACGACCAGGCTAACGACTCTATGCACTAGTAGTTCAATTAAGATGCAGTCTGGGTTTAGCTGAGTCAGGCTCTAAAGAAGGTCTACCCCCTTCCTGAGGAAACTAGACTGTGGCTCTGTACACATAACTGGTGCTCCATCATCCCCTACTCAGGAGGGTCAGATGGCTGAGTGGTTAGGGAATTGGGCTATTAATCAGAAGGTTTCCGGTTTAATTCCCGGCCATGAAATATGAAGTTATGTCCTTGGGCAAGGCACTTCACCCTACTTGCCTCCCTGTACTTACTGTAATTCACTCTGGATAAGAGTGTCTGCTAAATGTAAATGTATATAACGGCCCTCCTGCCCCTCTACTCCCTCTACTATGGAAGCAAATCAGTGACATAATGTTTTACATTTTAAAAGGCATTGAATACTTAATATTTAAATTTAAACACCACCGAATTTGTTGGTTTTGAATTTACTTCTTAAATTGAAATATGAATTGATTTCAATATAAAACATTTCCAATCTGAAAATTCAAAGTTCGGAAATTCAGGTTGCTCAAATCTGAACAGTAAAATTCAGATCCCAACATTTTTTCCAAGCTTCAGAAATTCAAATATAACTAAATTCAGGCTGCTCGAATGTTTCAGATCCAAAATACGAAAATTTGCAAATGGGAGAGATCTCTGTGAGGACGACCTGTTCGGTCGATGACATTTTTTTGAAACCGCTCAATCTGAGTGTAGGGATAATAAGAGAGCAATAATTTAACGTTAACAACCTGTTCTGGTTTTGAAAAGGCATGTTTCTAACGGTACAGGAAGTTCTAGACCTGGCCTGACCATGGTCGTTAGGAAGCAACCTAAGAAAGCTATTAAAAGGTTAATGCAGTTCCTGTGTCTGACACACACACACACACAGTTCAAGTACAAACACAAACCTTTTCTTTTAAGTCACCTTGTCAGATACACCTTCCTGTCAATGGTCACCTGACTGGGCCAACACTCCTCTGATTGGGTGTCAGTGTGACCAGGAGAGCAGCTCCCCTCCATAGATATGTTTTTGTTCATGCTTGACTGTGTTTCACCTCAACATGATCAATCATCCTAATTCACTAGACCAAACGAGGAGGAATGGGTGTGCTAAAATACATTTATTATTTACGCAAACAACTGCACACAAACTCTCACACACACACACACACACACTCTCTATTAATGTGTGTGAGTTTGCCGACAAGCTTGATTCATCACGTTTGTTAGCTATAACAATGCTAGGTGAAAGCTATGATAGATTCCTCCACAACTAAACAGGGTCCTGCAGCCATGGCAACTGCAAAACGCTGACTGGGTTTTTCGTGTTGAGATTGTAACTGCAACCAGACAGAACTCTGTGTAATCACTTGTGTCTGTCTTCAGTTCCTTCATGGTGAAGTAACTACTCGTCTTCTGTCTTGTGTTGTGCAGGGCAGCGATCGATGCGCTGGCGGCCATGTTGTGCTCAAGTAAGTACCTTCAACATTTGTTAATATCTTGGGATGCTTTTGTTGTGGAGGGGTCGTTGGCAGGATAGGATTCAAACCTTAGTCTCCATGACCCTTGACTTGATGAGATGGCGTCCATACAAGCTAACCTGAACCATACAAACTGACCTTCCAAGCAAAAGGGTGCTGACTGGACATTTGGTAAAGGTTTTTGGTACAGTAATGTTTGTGTTCCCCTCAAAATGGCAAGGGGAGAGGGCAGGTTATGTATCATCAAATATGTAACATGTTGACAGATGGAGGTTCTGGAGTCAATATGTGTCGGTGAACTATCAACACCAAACCCTGAACTTGAACATTAGGCCAGTGTATAGTGCTTGCTGCCTCTTGTTCAAAGCCACTAAAGAAATGAGAGCGTTTGCATTGGAGGATGTTAGAGACACACTGGAGAGCAGGCAGACAGAGGGCTCTTCTTGTGACCGGGCTTTTGTGTGGGTGATTGAATCATTTTCCTGCAATTTTCTCCAACCGTCATTATGACATGAGCATGCGAGGATTGAAAAACAAAAACACACGTGTTGTATTGACTGGGGCTCTCTGTTGTCGAGTGAACATGGCTGGAACATGGATACTCT
Source organism: Osmerus eperlanus (assembly GCF_963692335.1). Classification (NCBI taxonomy): domain Eukaryota; kingdom Metazoa; phylum Chordata; class Actinopteri; order Osmeriformes; family Osmeridae; genus Osmerus; species Osmerus eperlanus. The sequence goes on along the minus strand of NC_085022.1, from coordinate 21,732,757 downwards.
GACAGAGTTGGACTAAGGGCTACCTGTGTTCAATACGCCTTTAGTGCTGGCGATGTTTCTGATTGGCTGGTAGGTGGCATTTAACACTGTATAACTCGAGACAGATTTGATCTCGGCAGAATACTTCCCTCTGTATGCCCGCGCATCATCCATTAATTGTATGTAGCGGGACAAGTTCTCCTTTACTTCTCAGCGTGAGAAACACAAGGTGTTGCGTGAGAGCGTGAGAATTGGTTGAAATGCTTGAGTCTCAGGGCTGTGAGACTTGAGAGCCCTATTAAAACTAAAGTAGTGGTTGTTGTCTCATTCCGCACAGATGGCGTGTTTATTAGCTGTCACCGGGTGATTTGATAACCCCTCGCCCTCAAAATCGTTATTGGTAATAACAACCATTGTGCTGCCCACTGACATTGTAGTAAATGTTAAATTATTTCTTCAACATCGCTGCTTGTGACTATCAACTCAGACTGTATTTTCTTCTGTTTTTGGAATTCCATTAACTGATCTTGATAAAAATGTGATTAGATTATCTCTGTTATATTCAAACAGCACAAATGCATGAAGGCCCCCACTATAAATCTTCCAGGAAGCTTTCTCAGAAATGAGATCCGTTTCTCATTAGCGGACATGTGGAGTTCCCTGCTCAGCCTGCAGGTGGCGGTGTGACCCTGTGTCTCAGCTCTTCCTCTGGGTTTACAGGCTCTGCACCTGTTGATGCACTGCAGCTACTGAGCTAGTCTCTTGGCAAATTACATTAGACTTCTAGCTAGAAGCCTCTTTCTCTCTCTCTCTCTCTCTCTCTCTCTCTCTCTCTCTCTCTCTCTCTCTCTCTCTCTCTCTCTCTCTCTCTCTCTCTCTCTCTCTCTCTCTCTCTCTCTCTCTGCTTTCCCCTCTCTCTCTCTGCTGCCCCCTCTGTCTCTCTGCTTTCCCCTCTCTCTCTCCGCTTTCCCCTCTCTCTCTCCGCTTTCTCCTCTCTCTCTCCGCTTTCCCCTCTCTCTCTCTGCTTTCCTCCTCTCTCTCTCTCTCTCTCTCTCTCTCTCTCTCTCTCTCTCTCTCTCTCTCTCTCTCTCTCTCTCTCTCTCTCTGCTTTCCCCTCTCTCTCTGCTTTCCTCTCTCTCTCTCTCTCTCTCTCTCTCTCTCTCTCTCTCTCTCTCTCTCTCTCTCTGTCCCCCTCCTTTCCTCTTTGTCGCTTCTTTTAGTAAAAGGTTTTTAGGAAAAAAAGAAAATGTCCATCCCACAGCTTTCTCATTCAACTGACATTTAGAATAAAATGCATATTTCATGAAAGTTGATTAATCATGTTATTCACAATATTGCAAAATACATATCATGGCACAATGTCATACCAGTACAGCATCCCATAGCAACCCTAACTCTAACGTAAATGCATAGAACAAATCGCATTAGGTTTTCTCAGTTGTATCCAAAATGTGCACACTCTCAGACACACACACACACTCACACACACACACACACACACACACACACACACGCACGCACACACACACACACACACACACACACACACACACACACACACACACACACACACACACACACACACACCTCCGCCAGTCTCCTCTGGTAGGACAAACAAACCCACATTAATATTTCACTGGGCTGCTCTACTACTCACAAAACACACACCAGGAAACACCACGAAACACAGAATAAACAATACAATTGGATGATGTACTCGTAGCTGTTCTGGTGAAGAAGGGGAGAAACAGCCTTAATGGATGTTGAATTGTAGCACTCTCTCTACGCACCTCAAGTGCTTAACTCTTATGTTTCTTCATCCCATTGTGATATAACAGTGCAGTGTTCTTAGATTTGAGTTTCTCTTCACTGTGATTGGAGAGGAAGAATGTATCCAAAGATAAATACGTTATTCTATGCATTTACGTTAGAGTTAGGGATAATGCTGATAATACTATTTCACGCCCTTCACTCTTTATCTTCCTCCTTATCTATTTCCCTTCCTCCCTGTCTTTCTCCCCCGTCCCCCTCTCCTTCCCAGGGGCTAACGTGCGCCTGGCAGTGTCTAAGGGGTACGTGTGTGCCCTGCTCAGCCTGTACAAGGACTGGCACAGTAAAGACTCGGAGCAGAGGGCAGTGCCCGTACGCCGTGCCCTGCTACGCTGCCTCCACCAGGCCACCTTCTACAGGGCCGGCAAAGACGCTCTGGTGGCCCACTCTGGCATGGAGCTGCTCTATACCACCACACAGGTAAAGGCTCACTCTGGCATGCTGCTCTATAGCACCACACAGGTAAAGGCTCACTCTGGCATGGAGCTGCTCTATACCACCACACAGGTAAAGGCTCACTCTGGCATGGAGCTGCTCTATACCACCACACAGGTAAAGGCTCACTCTGGCATGGAGCTGCTCTATACAACCACACAGGTAAAGGCTCACTCTGGCATGCTGCTCTATAGCACCACACAGGTAAAGGCTCACTCTGGCATGGAGCTGCTCTATACCACCACACAGGTAAAGGCTCACTCTGGCATGGAGCTGCTCTATACCACCACACAGGTAAAGGCTCACTCTGGCATGGAGCTGCTCTATACCACCACACAGGTAAAGGCTCACTCTGGCATGGAGCTGCTCTATACCACCACACAGGTAAAGGCTCACTCTGGCATGCTGCTCTATAGCACCACACAGGAAAAGGCTCACTCTGGCATGGAGCTGCTCTATACCACCACACAGGTAAAGGCTCACTCTGGCATGCTGCTCTATAGCACCACACAGGTAAAGGCTCACTCTGGCATGCTGCTCTATAGCACCACACAGGTAAAGGCTCACTCTGGCATGCTGCTCTATAGCACCACACAGGTAAAGGCTCACTCTGGCATGCTGCTCTATAGTACCACACAGGTAAAGGCTCACTCTGGCATGCTGCTCTATAGCACCACACAGGTAAAGGCTCACTCTGGCATGCTGCTCTATAGCACCACACAGGTAAAGGCTCACTCTGGCATGGAGCTGCTCTATACCACCACACAGGTAAAGGCTAACTCTGGCATGGAGCTGCTCTATACCACCACACAGGTAAAGGCTCACTCTGGCATGCTGCTCTATAGCACCACACAGGTAAAGGCTCACTCTGGCATGGAGCTGCTCTATACCACCACACAGGTAAAGGCTCACTCTGGCATGCTGCTCTATAGCACCACACAGGTAAAGGCTCACTCTGGCATGGAGCTGCTCTATACCACCACACAGGTAAAGGCTCACTCTGGCATGGAGCTGCTCTATACCACCACACAGGTAAAGGCTCACTCTGGCATGGAGCTGCTCTATACCACCACACAGGTAAAGGCTCACTCTGGCATGGAGCTGCTCTATACCACCACACAGGTAAAGGCTCACTCTGGCATGCTGCTCTATAGCACCACACAGGTAAAGGCTCACTCTGGCATGCTGCTCTATAGCACCACACAGGTAAAGGCTGGGGGGAGGGGGGTGTGGGGGGGGGTCTTCAGTATTTGCTTGCAGTGTCTCATGATATTAAATGATGTCTGACAAAAAATGTGAAGCTTGTTAATCTGAGGATATTGGATATGTGTGTGTGTGGGTGTG
>NC_085022.1:21724169-21726669 GCF_963692335.1 Osmerus eperlanus | reverse complement strand
ACACACACACACACACACCTGCATCCACAGATATACACACACACACACACCTGCATCCACAGATATATACACACACACACACACCTGCATCCACAGATATACACACACACACACACCTGCATCCACAGATATACACACACACACACACACACCTGCATCCACAGATATACACACACACACACACACCTGCATCCACAGATATACACACACACACACCTGCATCCACAGATATACACACACACACACCTGCATCCACAGATATACACACACACACACACACACACCTGCATCCACAGATATACACACACACACACACCTGCATCCACAGATATACACACACAAACTCAGGCTGACAGACAGGCATTATAACATACACACACGCATATTTATTTTCTGTTCATGTATTTCTATGGCTGCTGGAGGCTACACAGCTTTGTAGCGGGGTTTGCTCGTTTAAGATTAGCAATACTTAATTTATAGTATAAGTATGTAGTTCTTGGGGGCACCACCTCTTATTGTTAAAGGGATAGAGGAAACCTTATTGAATAATATTTAAATAATAGCCTTCGTAATAATCAGTCTAATCTTAAGTAGTGAATTCCATGAAAGTAGAGCAGATCAGATAACGTGAGTGATACGCGAATATTATACACAATGATTTATTTAGGAGAATGTAATTATAATGAACAAATACCAGATAAGTTATGGGTTAGTCAGAGTAGTACAGTGGCTGTATGCAAATGAGGGCGAGCAACACAATGGCTGTGTAGAGCGAGTGTGAAGGGGGGAGGGAGAGAGAGAGTGGAAGAGGGGTAGAGAGGGACAGGTAGGCCTTTGGGGTAACAATGGACGATCAAGGGCAACTGACTTAACAAGGGTTAAGTTAACTCATTTGTAAAATACAATCAAACATCAACAATTTAATCACAACATGCCAATATGTCACAAGTAAGAAATATTGCAAATCGTAGTTACTTTTGTCGGTTTGAAGAAGGAGTCATAGGTTCGTTACGTCCAACGAATAGAAAGCGGAATCTCTCGTCAAAGTTCCGGGCGCTCAGTGAATGTGCCAATTGAGAGGAATAGGTTAGAGAGTGACGCGTTCACCTCAGTTTAATCCTACGAACAAGCGGGGGTGATTGTACGTTTGGGGGTTTTATACTCCAAAGAACAAGGGGGGGTCCCCGTGAAGGTGACCTCTTTCATTGGTCAGTTTCCCCCCACCTGGGCGTCGTCCTGAGATCTGCCTAGGTGTGAAGTAGCTGTACCTTTTGAGTTCCGTTATTTCAACTGTCCATGGAATGCTTAAACTTCAGAATATAACAATACAACATTCATAAATGGTTTTGTTAGTATGGTACAATCATTTTGATATCAAGATTGGCTGACTTAACTATACTTGAAGGGAAGTTATAATCAAGCCTCAATTAAACAACGTTCTAAGTAAATGAGAAAAACACACATTATAACACATCAACTACTGTCATTGAAATAGTGTCCATGAGCCATGTAGTCCTTGAGAATATGTTTGTAAATCCACATAAGAAAGTTCTTCCTTATCAATCCTTTGTCTGATACTGTGGGCCGTGTGGCCTCTGTTTCTGACCCCATGCTGGGCCAGAAGCTTTGAAGCTTCTCCTCTGGGAGAAGGACAAAGGGGGAAGACCCTCTCCTTGTCGGGGGTAGGAGAAGGTGTGATGGTACCGTGCTTTGTCTGTGGACTGTGCTACAGCTTCCTGTTAATATAGACTTCCTGCTTCCTGCAAGCTTGGAAATACGCTCTGCTTGTGGATGTATCTGAGCGGTATGTGATGGAAGAACTCTCTCTCTCGCTCCCTTTCACTCTCTCTCCCCATGTCTATCTCGCTCTCTCTCTCCCCCACCCCTCACTCCCCCCCATCCTGCAGGATGATGACCTGGAGACTGACCTGAGCACTCTGCGTTCAAAACCAGAGCCGGACCAGACCCTGGAGCAGCTGGGCCAATATGTGAGATTGTGTCCTGAACTTCACCACGACTTCCAGGTACGTGGCAGGTAGGATGGGGCAGGTGGAGCTGTGTGGCAGGTAGGATGGGGTGGGTGGAGCTGTGTGGCAGGTAGGATGGGGTGGGTGGAGCTGGGGGGCAGGTAGGATGGGGTGGGTGGAGCTGTGTGGCAGGTAGGATGGGGCGGGTGGAGCTGTGTGGCAGGTAGGATGGGGTGGGTGGAGCTGTGTGGCAGGTAGGATGGGGTGGGTGGAGCTGTGTGGCAGGTAGGATGGGGTGGGTGGAGCTGGGGGGCAGGTAGGATGGGGTGGGTGGAGCTGTGTGGCAGGTAGGATGGGGCGGGTGGAGCTGTGTGGCAGGTAGGATGGGGTGGGTGGAGCTGTGTGGCAGGTAGGATGGGGTGGGTGGAGCTGGGGGGCAGGTAGGATGGGGTGGGTGGAGCTGTGTGGCAGGTAGGATGGGGTGGGTGGAGCTGTGTGGCAGGTAGGATGGGGCGGGTGGAGCTGGGGGGCAG